>NC_069499.1:289827314-290022314 GCF_027579735.1 Bombina bombina | reverse complement strand
TATCAACGTGTCTACTTTACCTGCCTTCGCCGGTTCAATACGCCCGCCTAAGCTTGCCTACCATCGCCGCCGCGGACCGGCAAAATTTCGCCTAAGTTATCAAAAAAGCTGTCAAAAAGCCGTGCACCAAGTACGGGGCAATGAGCAGCGGACTGTGATAGTTATCACTCATCCGATCTCGCTGCTCTTCGGCTTTTTCACAGCTTTATTGCTAGCCTGTCACTAAGCACCCACACTAACTACACTGTTCTACCCCCTATACCGGCGCCCCCTGAGCCCCCCGCAACTCAATAAAATTATTAACCCCTAAACCGCCGCTCCTAGACCCCGCCACAACTATAATAAATGTATTAACCCCTAAATCGCCGCTCCCGGACACCGCCGCCACCTACATTATACCTAGTAACCCCTATCCTGCCCCCCTATACCGCTGCCCTCTATAATAAAGTTATTAACCCCTATCCTGCTGATCCCGGACCTCGCCGCAACTAAATAAATAGTTTAACCCCTAAACCGCCGCTCCCGGACCCCGCCGCAACCTATCTTAAACTTATTAACCCCTAATCTGCCCCCCTACACCGTCGCCACCTATAATAAATTTATTAACCCCTATCCTGCCCCCCACTACACCCTTGCCACCTATAATAAACTTATTAACCCCTAATCTGCCCCCCTACACCGTCGCCACCTATAAAAAATTTATTAACCCCTATCCTGCCCCCAAACTACACCGTCGCCACCTATAATAAACTTATTAACCCCTAATCTGCCCCCCTACACCGTCGCCACCGATAAAAAATTTATTAACCCCTATCCTGCCCCTCACTACACCGCCGCCACTGTAATAAAATTATTAACCCCTAAAACTAAGTCTAACACTAACCCTAACACCCCCCTAACTTAAATATTAATTAAATAAATCTAAATTATTCTCTTATTAAATAAATTATTCCTATTTAAAACTAAATACTTACCTTTAAAATAAACCCGAATATAGCTACAATATAAATAATAATTATATTGTAGCTATCTTAGGATTTATTTTTATTTTACAGGCAACTTTCAATTTATTTTAACTAGGTACAATAGCTATTAAATAGTTATTAACTATTTAATAGCTACCTAGTAAAATAAAGAGAAATTAACCTGTAAAATAAAAACTAACCTAAGTTACAATTACACCTAACACTACACTATACTTTAATAAATTAATCCTATTTAAAACTAAATACTTACCTGTAAAATAAACCCTAAGATAGTTACAATATAATTAATAATTACATTGTAGCTATTTTAGGATTTATTTTTATTTTACAGGTAACTTTGTATTTATTTTAGCTAGTTAGAATAGTTATTAAATAGTTATTAACTATTTAATAACTACCTAGCTAAAAGAAATACAAAATTACCTGTAAAATAAATCCTAACCTAAGTTACAATTAAACCTAACACTACACTATCATTAAATTAATTAAATAAATTACCTACAAATAACTACAATTAAATACAATTAAATAAACTAACTAAAGTACAAAAAATAAAAAAAATAAGTTACAAACATTTAAAAAATATTACAACAATTTTAAGATACTTATACCTAATCTAAGCCCCCTAATAAAATAACAAACCCCCCCAAAATAAAAAAATTCCCTACCCTATTCTAAATTAAAAAGTTGGTTGATGGATATATAAGCTTTAGTCTAGCTGGGGTCAGGTACCATATTGTTAAGAATTTGGAGTTTGTTTCTTGAATTTGTGTGGAGATGGAGGATATTTTGATGTTGATAAATATCTGATTCCATGTTTTTAATGTGAGATCTGTATTCAATTCCTTTCCCAATGCTTTGGTGTATTTGGGTGCTTGATTTCTGTCAGGTACTAAGAGTAATTTATAAAGAGTTGATATTAAGTGTGGTGGGGTATGCTGTCTTACACATAGTTTTTCAAATTCTGTTGTTTCTCAAAGTAATGATTCCTTATGTTTATGTGAAGTGATATGATGTATCTGAGCGTATGCCAACCAATTAAGTGATGTATCCGGATCTGTAGACTGATAGACTTGTTTTGATATATCAGTTGAAGAAGTGTGCCTGTCTTTATTTGATGGCCTTCTTGTTCATGTTTTAGGGATGTTTAGTGGTAGAGCTGGGTTATTTTTATATGGTGTCACTGGAGAGGCTAGAGTTAATATGTGTGTAGAGGGGCTTATTATTTTATCCCAAGTTGTAAAGAGTTCTTTCAATAGCGGGTATTTATCTATTTGGCCTGGGTTGTTTGTATGCAGTATGGATCTGTCTATTTGGATCCAATGTTTGTTTGGGTCATTGGTGCACCATTCCACCAGTCTTTGTATTATTATGACATGTCTATATATATATTTAGATTAGGTATCCCCAGTCCACCTTTTTCTTTTATCCAAGAAAAAAAGCACTGTGGGATCCCGGTGTAGGTTTAAAAGTTAATCTTTAATAATAACTCTTTAAAAGCATCAGTACATGTTAAAAATCAGACAGGTAACACAGAACGTGAGTCTGACACGTTTCAGCTCGAATGAGCCGTAATCATAAACCATACTCCTACCACTTCCTGTCACGTTTATATCACCTGGTCAATTAAAAACAAAGGTGTGTGCCCTGAACTTTCTCTTATTTAAACATATGTAAATGTGCTATATAACTTTAACATACTCAATCTTCATGTCAATATCTGTATTCTAGTATGGTTATAAAGAGAAATGTTTACTGCATATCATATAAAGACTAACACATTTGCATGGATAGTAAACCCTACACAGACTTTGGAATAATATCCGCATTTATTCAGTTTGTTTATTTGGACTGTGTGCTCCCAAACATCAAATTAGTATCTGATGTGTATTATGGGATTTCTATATTAATTGAATAAACACCTAGTTGACTTTAATACTTATAATATCAATGAATCTTAAATATGAAATGTTAGTTGTCTAGAGCATATTCTCAAGCTGTCAAAGACTCTTTTTTTTCAATATTTTATTGATTTCCAGCATAATGTACAATCAGAAATGCAAAACAGAAAGCCACCTCGCAGGGTACATCATGATCGTATAAAACATGGCAAACAGAAAATAAGAGAAACAATAAAATATGTCAGAAAAAGACAAAAAAATCATGGCAAGGTTATTAATACAGTTACACTTATTCCTGTAAATAGTTACGAGGGGTCCGCTACGGAATTATGCCTTCTAAATTTTAATTATAAAAGATAAAAAGAAAGGAAAGAGAAAGAGAAAAGGAAGAGAAAGAGAGAAAAAAAAAGAAGTAAAGTTTACCCTGCCCCCTCCACTCCATAAAATCAAAAAGAAAAGAAGAAAAAAATAAATAAAAAAAAATTAACTTTCCTTTAAGCCACCCTGCGGGCTAAGTACAGTAATCTAAAAACTGCTGTTTGAACCCATTCTGAATTTTTAAAGGGATATATTAGTCTAAGCTGAATCTCCCGTCTGTTTGAAAAGATAAAGTCAGCCCATTTTTCAAAAAATAATTGAAGTTGCATGTTGTTCCAGTATCAATTTGGCATTTACAGCATTAATAAATAAAGAGAAATTAGGCCTTTTCTTAGATTTCCATGAGGAGAAAATAATATTCCTTGCACAGAGGATAATAAAATTAATAAAGTTTATGTTATCTTCCCGCTTTCTATACTCCCTTAAAAAAATAATCTCCTCTTTATCCAGAGAGATCTCCTTCTTTAGAATTTTCGATAACCAATAAGATACCTTTTGCCAAAATTGTCCTACTTTTGGACATTCCCAGATACAGTGCATTAAATCTGCATTAGGGCAACGACAACGGTCACACTCATATGTTTGCATCCTATTCCATCTCCCAAGATCTCCTGGAGTAATATAAACTCTGTTAATTAATTTCACATGTGGCTCACGCCATGATAACTGAGGCGTCGCCGCCCATGCCCTAACAATACTCTTAGGAATTGATGATTCCTCTACTGATGGAATATCTACAATCCATTTTGCCCTTAAGTGTTCCAATGCCAGCTGTCCCTCCTTAGATAATAGCATATTATACCATCCTGCTATGGCCGTTTTTCCTTTTGAAAAAATATTTATTCCCGCATAGATTCTTTCCTAATTTTTACTAAAAAGATTAAGATCTAGGGTATTTAGAAAATGTCTTGCTTGGAAATACCCAAACATATCTCTGTTGGACAAATTATATTTTTCTTTAAGAAAACCGAATGAGTGTATTACTTTACTATCCATATCAATACATTGATGAAAAAATATAAGCCCCTGACTTTTCCATCTTCTAAAAATTTCAAACTCACATCCTGGTAGAAAAACTGGATTGTCTTGGATTGGTAGCTATCTAGAATATTGAAAGTCAGCCCCCAACCCTGAGCATAACTTATGCCATGCTAATATGGGATTTTTGAGTGTGTACATTTTTTTTTAACAAAACAGGCCAATATTTTGTCTTCAGATGCACCAAAGCTTTTAGAGAGTATGGTCTAAGAAGATCAGATTCCATCTCTGTACAGATTAAGTGGGAACTGTCTGTTAACCAATCAGGCACTATTTTTAATAAACAGGCCAGATTATATTTCTGGAAAGAAGGGAAACTGAGTCCTGCGTAGTCTTTACTTTGGGTAAGTCTTTTTAAGAATAGTTTAGGTATAAACTTACCCCATAGAAATAATCTACAAGCGTAGTTTAAAAGTTTTATATCAGTCTTTCTTAAAAAAAGTGGAACATTTTGCATAACATATAATAATTTAGGTAGCGCTACCATTTTAATTAAATTTATTTTACACGCTAAAGAAAGAGGGAAAGATGACCATTTTTGCATGTCTTCAACAATTTTCTTAATTACACCCGAGAATTTTTCACTATACCATTTTTCCGGACAACTAGAAACATTGATTCCTAAATATTTTAGGCTATTAACTTCCTTAAAAGGTAAAGGCGAAAAAGAGTCTTTATTCCTTTTTACCCACAGTAATTCAGATTTTTGGGAGTTGATTGCGTATCCCGAGAAAGATCCGAATGTTGTTAATATTGACGTTAGTTTCATTATATTCTCTTGTGTATTAGAAAGAAATATAAGCAGATCGTCCGCATAAAGGGATAATTGAATAACTCTATCCCCTACATGTATGCCCTTAATACTACTACGAAGTGCAATTGCTAGAGGTTCGATACTTAGATTGAACAATAATTGGGAGAGGGGGCACCCCTGTCGCGTACCCCTAGACAGTTGAAAAAATTGTGTACATGCTCCATTGACTATCAGAGCTGACCTTGGATTACTATATAAAGCTTGAATAAATGTGAGAAAGGAGCCCCTAAAACCATAATGATCCAAAGCATTGAATAAATGATCCCAGCTAATAGCGTCAAAAGCCTTTTCCGCGTCTAACGAAATAATTACTTTATCTTCTACACCCAGCTTCCCTTCTTCTTTTTGTGCATTATAATAATCAACTGTTAGCAATAATTTCCTTAGATTAGAGAATGATGATCTACCCTTAAGAAATCCAGTTTGATCAGTGTGAATTATTTTACTTAGGACTTTCTGTAGTCTAGTTACCAGAATGCTAGCCAATAGTTTGTAGTCTGCGTTAAGCAACGAGATTGGGCGATAAGAGTCTACCTTTTCTAGATTTTTTTCCTTTTTTCGGGATAAGAGTAATTAGAGAACTACTAAAATTACTAGAGGGTACAAGCCCCTTAGAAAAGTATGCATCGAAAAAAATAACTAGTGGATCTGCAACATATTCCGCCAACATTTTATAATATTCCGCTG
Source organism: Bombina bombina (assembly GCF_027579735.1). NCBI lineage: Eukaryota > Metazoa > Chordata > Amphibia > Anura > Bombinatoridae > Bombina > Bombina bombina. The sequence continues at coordinate 290,016,510 of NC_069499.1, read as the reverse complement.
GTAGTGAGTCTGGACCTGCAGCTTTATTGGTACTACTCTCTTTTATCGCCGAAATAACTTCTTCTTTACTAATTGGTGCATTCATTAAGTTCCGAGCCTCTTCAGTCAAACATGGAACTTTACATGTATCCCAAAAAAGCTTTTTATTCGCTTCATGTATACCTTTAAATGAAAAAATCTTTTTATAATACTCCAAAAATTCTGCAGCAATTTCGTGAGATTGAGTTACCCTTTTTTCTTTGCCTTGAAGCACTGTGATATAGTTAGAGCCCCTATTTTGTTTGACAAGGTTAGCCAGATTTTTTCCTATCTTGCCACCATATTTATATAGTCTCGCATTTGTTCTTACCACCTCACTGGCAGCCCTTTGTTGAAGAAAGATTTCCCTTTCTTTTTTAGCCTGAATATATCTACGCCAGTTAAAACTTGATGCTTCCCGAATATAAGCATTATACATATTTGCTAATTGGTTAACTAACTGTATATCCTGTCTCTGATTTCTTTTCCAAGATCTATATAAATATGCTTTTATTTCCCCTCGGAGCACTGCCTTAGAAGCTTCCCAATAAGTTTCAGGGCATGATACTGAATTAACATTATAATATTCAAACTTTTTCCAAGATTCCACCAACCAGTTCTTAAATTTCACATTTGAGTAGAGATATTGTGGGAAGGAATAGTTCGCAAAAGTTTTCCGTGAGGCGCCCAGTGATAATGACAGAGAAACAGGCGCATGATCAGAAATAATTATTGCATCAATATCTGCCTCTGCCATACCTGTTAGTTTTTCATTTATCAGAAAATAATCTATGCGTGATAGTGTTTTATGCGTACTAGATTTGCATGTGAAACCTTTCATATCGGGGTTTTGGATACGCCAGATATCTTTCAAATTTAGAGCGTTCCTAAATTTTCTAAAAACTGTAATTTCTTGTTTTTTTGGGGAAGCCCCTCTCCCTTTAAAATAACATCTATCTAATGGATATTGTGCGATAAGATTCAGGTCACCAGCAACTATCAGCTTGCTGTCTATAAACTGTGAAAGTTTTAATTTAATTTTCTCCCAAAATTCTTTGATATTATTGTTAGGACCATAAATATTACAGAGTATAAACCTTTGCTCCATTATATCCAACTGTAGAATTATAAATCTACCATCAATGTCTATCTCTGACTGGATAATCTTGTAATGTAAATTTTTATGTAACAGTATTGCTACCCCTTGCTTTCTAGCGTGCCCTGCTGTTGCAAAAACTTCACCTACCCAATCTGTTTTAAGTTTAAGTGCTTCATTTTGCTGAATATAAGTTTCCTGTAAAAAGGCAATACTACATCTAAGTTTTTTAAGGTGTTTTATTATCATTTTTCTTTTCACAGGCGAGGTAATACCTCTGATATTCCATGAAATCAAATTTACTTTATTCATTTAAAAATTGTTCAACCAAATAACAGACACAGAGGGGAGCAGGGCTGGGGAGAAGAGAAGAAGAAGAAAAAAAAAAAAAAAAAAAAAAAGGGAAGAAAAAAAAGTAGAAGAAGAAACAGAAATTAAGATAACGCCTTTCACCTAACATATCTTCCATATAAATTTTTTTTTTTAAAGCTCTCGCTCATTTAGATATAACCAAAGTGATCATTTTTGTACATGCTCTTCTAAAAATATATTTGCTTCTTGTTGCGTATTTAATATATGCCAAGAGTTATCCTTGAATACCTTAATCCTAGCAGGGTACAATAAAAAAGCTTCATAACCTTTCTGAATAATCTGCGTGCATAAAGGAGCCATTACCTTTCTACGATTAGTAGTTTCCACTGAATAATCCTGAAATAACATTATTTTGTGCCCTTCCAGCAAAACATTTTTCTTTTTACGATAAAAATTCAATAAGTCAACCTTATCTTGAAAGTTTAACATTTTGGCTATGATAGGTCTTGCTATTTTTGTTCCGTCTGATTTAAATCTTTCCTGCCCTATTCTATGCACTCTCTCGACAATTAGCTGATACTGTGATCCTGGCATATCTAGCAGTGCAGGTAACTTCTCTGACATGAATTTATTTAGATCTTTAAATTCTGCTGACTCAGGTACGCCAATAATTCTAAGGTTGTTCCTTCTGGATCTATCCTCAAGATCATCTATCCTCTCCTGAAGTTTTTTGAGTGCGGATCTATCAAAATTTGTGTCCTGCTCTGCTGTATTCATTCTATCCTCTATATCTGAAATATGTAATTCAGCAGCTTCAATCCTATTATTAAACTAGTGTACTTCATTAGTTAATGTTAACACATCCTGTCTAAGCTGATCAAATTGGGGGCTCATTGCCTCATATATGGCTTTAACTAAATGCTGAGAAACTGTATCCATTTTTGCTGTGGTAATTTCTTCAGTAATACTATCTTGCAGAGTAGCACTTGTTTTGCCTTTTTTATCTTTTTTAGGAGGCATTACTGGAGACTTAGTTCTAACCGAATGCACACATTTCTCCATATGTAACAGAGATTATACCAGCTACCTATACACCCGGACCTGGCAGAAACAACTTATTAATACATTTCTACAGTTATCTGGTGTATATAGTTATGCACAATCGAGCGTCAGCTTAGCTACATCTTTTGTGAATATTTAAACAATATGAATAGCCATGCAGATAGATCGGCATACAATATATAATCTAGTTATGGAACCTTAAATAAAAGAAAAAAAAAAGAAAAAAAAAAAAAGAAATACATCAGAGCAGAAAGTCCACAACAGGAAAGAGGGTAAATGAAAATATGTGCACCAATTCACAACCGATGAGAAAAACACTTTCACATTAAAGAATTTCCAATATGATGCTGAAGCTTCTAAAAAAGAAGAAACTTATTTTTTTTTTCTTTTCATAAAGAAGACTTCTTATACACAGCTTAGAGCGATTCTTTGTAGTTAAAATGGACTTGCTATTACATTACTTCACTGATAGCTCTGTGAGGGACTTGTCTTTATCCTTGATAGACCTTCAAACTTATTATTGGAAATACAGAGTGGCAGTGGTGCTGGCAACAACAGTAACAGCCTTTATACCCCTTGTAAACGAAAAACAGGGAAAAATAAACTTAAGCCCTGTATTATAGCTTCACCCTCCAACAGAGCATATCAGACTTGCTCTTTCAAAAGTTCCAAAACTAACTATTTCACAGATAAAGGATGAGACATCTAATAAGCTTTTAAAGGCTAATGTCCCAGAGCGGCGCTGATCTTCTGAATGGAAGTTTTTTATGGGTTATTTCACAAAGGCCACTCCAGACCAAGGGTGGGGTTAACTACTTCCATATACACACCAAACACGTGGCTATTAAGCTCTTCATCCACTCCCGTGGCTTGACCAGTCTCTAGAAATCTTAGAAAAGAGCGGCCAGTTTAAAACATTCTTAACACACAATAATTACAGCCTGATATCTGGGCAACTTCACTGGTAGCTTTGTGAGGGACTTAACCTTTCAGGGAATACAACAATCTCTTTACATCAACAGAGAACAAATCTTCACCCTCCCAACAAAGTTTACCAGACTAGATCCAGCCCCACTACTTGTATAAAACTTGCCACAGAGTTTTCTTCTAAACTTTAAATACACCAGAGTGTTCATCAAGACTATGATTTAATAGCTGGGTTTCTTCACTGGAACTTTTGTGAGGGACTTACCCATCAAGGAGTGCAAATAGGTCCTTTACATCAAAGAAACATGGCCACAAAGAAAAAAGCCTAGTTTGCCTCAACTCCCATACATCTTCACCCTCCCAACAAAAGATTGCCAGACTACTTCTGACCCAGAATCGTATGTACAGTCTATCAGACAATTTGCAACAAAGGCATATATGTGAGAATAATCAGGCTTTTTAAGGTAAAACAGAGGAACATAAGTCAGGTTTTCGTGTCTATGGCCACTAGACAAATTGGCCTAATTAAAGGGTTACCGGTCCAAGCAACAGATTCCCTTGCTTGTGTGAAGTCCTGTGCCCTCCTATTTCATGGCTGTTCTCAGGCTGGGGAGCCCCCTGCCAAGAGACTTAGACCTCGTCGACTACCCAAGAGAGTGCGTGTGCCAGAGGAGAAACAGCTCTCTTGTTCCCCTCCGCTACGATGGCATTTCTTTTGCTGCACTGCCTGCTCAGTGCGTTAGGTGCTATACATGCCGCCTCCTCGCTCAACACTCAGCGTCCACGACCTCACCACGCACCTCTACGTCACAGCGTCAGAGCAACAGACGCTGTAACCGGCACCCCCAGCTATTAAAATATTAATTCAATCCTTAGTGTCAAAGACTCTACTCCCAATAATTGATTATATCAAATCTACTATTGAGACCCTGAGGAATTCTAGATCTTAGCCTAAATATCCAAAAGATTTCTCTTTTACTAAGAGTATCCTCTAAATTGCCCCCCTCTGGGGTTGTTGTTTGTGACTTTCTCTATTATATTCCAGTTTAGGCTGTCCGTTTTTCTCTCCTGTTTTTCTATAAAATGTTTGACTATAGGACTGACCCTATCTTCTCTCTGAAGGGAAATAGGATGGAAATTCTCTGGTTTATTGGGTGTTTATTGGGCATTTTTCCTGGTTTAGGGAGTATTGTTATGTGTGCTTCAAGCATGTTTGATGTAAACCCACTTCTGCTAATAAATTATTGTACATATTAGATAAGTCTGGTATTAGTAAGTATGCAAATGTTTTGCAGTAAGCAATGCCAAAGCCATCTGGTCCGAGGCTATTTCCACTCTGTGTGTCTTTTATTGCTTTCATTATTTCATCATCGTTTTATATCTTCAAGATCTAATGTTGCAATCTTGATGTCTGATAGTCCTCCATTTCTTTTGTTTCCCTGTGTTTTTTTGCGTGCGTTGATTGTAAATTATATAATGTAGAGTAATATTGTCTCAGAGTTTAATCTATATTTGCACTATCTTTGTGTTGAGTGCCTCTGTTGTCAATAAGGTTTTAAGTTGTTGTCTTTTTAATGCTTTTGCCAGTAGGGAACTTGATTTGTTGCCGTATTCAAAGTAGTACTGTTTGAGATGGAGTGCCTTTAGTTGTGTCACTTTAATTAAATGTGTTTGAACTCGTTCCTAGTTTGTGTCAGAGTTTTTAATATATCGGAGGAGGATGTTTTTTGTGTGTGTTCTTTTTCCCACTATGCAATTTGGGCCCTCAAGGAATTGTGATGTTGCCTGTTTTGTTTGTTTTTTTGGGCTTTGAGTTTAATCATTACTCCTCTGAGAACACACTTGTGTGCCTCTTAAAGAGTGGATGGTTGTGTCTGTTCTTGAGTGTTTAGTTGGAAGTAGTCAGTTAGCGCTCTCTATATTTATATTTTATGTATGGGGTCTCTTAGTGTCTGATCTGTTGAAGTCACATACCACTGGTGTGTGGTCGGATGATGTGATTGGCTGGATGGTGACATTGAATATTAGTGAGAGGCTAGCTGGGTCTGAGAAAATGTAATCTATCCTAAAATACGTTTGAGGTGGGTGAGAGTACAAAGTCAAATCTTTGTCTGTGGGCTGCAATGATCTCCATGTATCATGGACCTTAAGTTGTTGCAGTTGTGAGGGGGTGGATTTTAAAACTTTTTTTGGGTATGCTGGAGGAACTGCTTGACGTGTCTAATGCTGGGTCCAAAGGTAAGTTACGGTCTCCTCCCATAAACAGCAGTCTCTTCCCATGATACAAAGACAAACTAGTACACAGATGGCAACAATAGCCACACAAGTACTTGTAAGAGGCGCCAAGACACAGATTAGATATAAATATGGACAAATTAAAAATATATATATAGAAACTGAGTGGATAGATGGATGAGTAATGCAATATATGTACAGAGGACCGTCAAGTGTGGGACAGTCAATTCAATAAAATGTGAAAAATGTACAGTATACTAACAACTCACAAACTTATATCCACATATGATGAACCTCCAGGTCTAGACAACCTATTGATCTAGATAATATAGATGATATGTATGCAAATAAAAATTTACCACAGTGTATATATAAGAGGGCAGTATATATATGGGGGAACAGTCCCACCACATTAACTCATGGGCACGAGTATACAGGTAGCCCTCAGTTTACGCCGGGGTTAGGTTCCAGAAGGAATGGTTGTAAATCGAAACCGTTGTAAATTGAAACCCAGTTTATAATGTAAGTCAATGGGAAGTGAAGGAGTTAGGTTCCAGGCCCCTCTCAAAATTGACAAAAGTAACACCTAATACGTTATTTTTAAAGCTTTGAAATGAAGACTTCAAATGTGAAACAACATTATTAACCTAATAAAATAGATTGTATCATCATCAAACTAAGTTTAATGAACAAAAATATTTGCTAAACCGCACCTAATAAAATTATCACACAAACACAGACTGTATCATCATCAATCTAAGTTTAATGAACAAAAACAAAATAATCACACAACAGACTGTATCATCATCAAACTAAGTTTAATGAACAAAAACAAAATAATCACACAACAGACTGTATCATCATCAAACTAAGTTTAATGAAGAAAAACGTTTTTTTACTTGCCTTTTTCTGCAAACAGTTCTCTGCATTGAGTCTGCAGCTAAGGGAAGTGGCTGCTAGATCTTGTTCCTTTGAAAGCTGATCCATTGATCATGTCTGGCTTGCTTTTCTTTGCATGTGTTTGCTGCAACACAAGCGGACAGCTCCACCTACTGGCTATTTTAATGTATGCATGTGCTAATGCTTTCAATAGCAGTCAATGCTTTTCAATAGAAAAAAAAAGGGCGTTATTCTGAAACGGCGCAAATTGAACTGTCGTAAACCGAGGGCCACCTGTATATATACCTATCTAAATAAGTGAATATACCAAGTCAAACAGGTGGATCGGGCAAATAGTCCAAATAATAATGTTCAGTAATACAATAGTCCTACTAATATAATTCCTGATGGTCTCAATGGCACAGATCCAAGACTGAAGGCAGCTTCTCTATAGTGTCGCGCCACAACACAGGATAAGATGATCTATAACAAAGGAGATAGAGGGTGCCACATAGTGCAGCTCAAATAACTCCACAGGTGATAACAGTAGATATTAAGAATCTTACTCACAAGGTATAAAGCACTGATATGCAATATAAGCGGTCCGGAACCAACCAGACGTCCCGTAGACAGTGCTGTGACACTGAGAAATGCTGTTGTTTTTAACTTTTGTAATAAATTTTTATACTCTAATTTTGCTACCTATCCAATTCTTGGGATACTTTCATCATCTCATCTACTTTTTGGATCTCTGGACTCTCCTGGTTGGGACGAGGATTCCATTGGCTGACTACTCTAACACTGAGTAGAACGGACCTGCATCTAATCTTGGCATCTCTGGACTCTCCTTGGTGAGACGAGGATTCCATTGGTTGAATTTCCATTGTGTCTACCGGATGACTGGTTGGTTCCGGACCGCTTATATTGCACATCAGTGCTTTATACCTTGTGAGCAAGATTCTTAATATCTACTGTTATCATCTGTGGAGTTGTTTGATCTGCACTATGTGGCGCCCTCTATCTCCTTTGTTATAGTCTCTTCCCATATTCTAATATTTTTTGTGATACTTTTTTCAAGGCCTTGTGTTGATCCTGGTTCGGTAAATAGATGTTAGCGAGTGTAATGTGGCTATTATATAATATAATAACAACTATTACTATTCAGCTGCCGATTTGGTTAATTCCGAGAGCGAGCGCTGAAAAAGCGCTTTGAGTCCCACTGGGAGAAAGGCGCTATATAAATACTAGTTATTATTATTATTATATTATTATTATTATATTATTATTATTATTATATATTATTATTATTATTATTATTATTATATAAGAGTCCTATGACTATAATAAATCTTCCTTCTTTATCTTTCTTTATGTGTGTTGGTTGGAATGGTATTTAATTTTTAATTAGAATGCCTGCTTCTCCTTTTTTGGTTGGGCAAGAGGAGAAGAAGGCAGTGCAGTATTAGGTTCTAAATGTTTTGGGTTCTCTGCCTTTTTTAAAATGCGTCTCTTGTAAAAAAATGATGTTGCCCTCCTGTCTTTGTAAGTCTCTGAATGCAATATATCTTTTTTCCGGGCTATTCATTCCCTTAGCATTAATTGTGATTAATCAGAGTTTATGTGCTTGCAGGTTTGGTGTATGTGCTGCAATGATGTGATGTGGGAGAGAGAGAAGAGAAAAAAAAAGAAAAAAAAAAGGAAGGAGGGGTGGGGGTTGGAGGTTTGGGAGTATAGGGACGGCTCAAGGTATTTTTTCTTTTTTGAAATGATTAGCGATTTCAGTGAAGTTGTTAGTACAATACAACAGTATGAAAACACTACTAAAATAACAAGGATATACAATGTTAACAAATAAGCAGTCTAACAATTAGGTGTTTAAACTAGGGGTGGTATCCCATACCCCCGACACGGCTATGTTTATTTTAGTGCAATAGAAGTTAGGGTGTGGTTTGGTTATTTTACTATGGGCATATACTGTTTGTCTCTTATGGGTGTTTTATGTGTGTGTGGTTAGTTAACTAGTGTTTGGTGGCATTCCCCTTGTGATGTCCAGTAGAATGTGTGTTTGTTTGTGTTTTCTAGGTATAGGGTGTTTATTTTTTTGTGCTGATTGGGTAAATGAAGGTAATGCCATATATATGAAGTATTTTACATGTAGGTGTTGCTGTGATGCAGGATGTGTTTATTGTTGATTGTAGGAGATGTAACATAACATTTTAACCCATACTACAGTGGTTATTGATTGTTTTGGTAAACAATGAGTACCTTAAACCTACCAACTGGAACACATAACTTAAGATATAACAAAAGAAAAAGCAATTATGGGTAACATTTGTTGAAACATTTCTACTTTACCCCAATTGAGTCCAGAAAAGTTCTCTGTAGAGATGCTGGGGACAAAGTTTTGAGTAGGTTGTTCAGCAGTTTTTTTATTGTGTTATCTGTCCTGCCGACTATCTGGTAAAGTAGTCTCCGAGGCCACTCAAGATTCCGCTGAGGTCTCTCTTCAATGTTTGTTTTCTTCTGTGTTTTGTCTACCTTCTGGTGTGGAAGTTCCTTTGGGCTGTGTAATATGAATCCGCAAGTTCTCACAGAAATTGTGGAGGTCGTTTGGTCCTTTGTAGATGGCCGTTTGGTCCCCTTTTGTGGCTATTATGCTGACTGGAAAACCCCACCTATAAGGGATCTTATAGGACCTCAAAGTTGCAGTGATGAATTGTAATTCCCTGCGCTTTAAGAGTGTGGCAGGACAGAGGTCTGCAAACACCTGTATTGGGCATCCTGCGTGTGTAAGTTGGGGTTTCTGCCTGGCGTGTCTCATTATTTCTTCCTTATCCTGGTAATTAAGGAATGTGACAATCACATCTCTAGGTGGTGCTTTGATTGGAGGTTTAGCCCTCAGGGCTCTGTGTGCCCTTTCCATTATTACTTCGGGTGACGAGTTGATGCCTTTGACGGTTCTGTATAGGGCTTGTAGGTAGCCTGTTAAAGCTGTTGGTAGGACTGTCTCTGGTACCCCTCTTATACGCAGATTGTTCCTGCGCCCCCTGTTATTAAGATCCTTCACTTTCTCCAGTAGATTTTGGATGGTTTCTTCTTGATTATACAGTTGTTGTGATAAGTGTACTATATCTTGTGTCGCAGTATTGTACCTTTCTTCCAATGTTGTGACCCTGTTGTCTACTTTTTTTAAGTTCCTTTTCATTTCTTGGAACATGCTATGCATGTTCGTCATCGTTGTTTTGATATCTTCTTTGGATGCCAATCATTTTGAATCATCTCTTGTAATTTCTGAAGAGGGACCCTGACTTGCTTGGGCAGTATTTTGTGTTTCTTCTGCCATTGCAGCTGTTGCTTCAAATGTGGGGATGACTGCTGTAGTGTCGTTTCAGGGGTTTTAAAGTAGTGATTAATTATTATTGACCTTGCTGGTGTGTCTATTTTTTTGTGCCTTTTTGGCTAGCATTCCTCCTTTTGCCAGTTTATTGTTTTTCTCTGGCAAAGTCTCTATTGTGCTACTTGGTGTTGGCGGTACTGGTTCTTACCCCTATCTAATAACGTTAGTGTTCCTGTAGTCTGTTAGGTGTGTTATAGTCAGCCAGGGAGTGCCTGACTTGTTGTTGAGTTTTTATTTATGTGTGCTTTTTCTGGTTAATCCCTGAATGGGTTTTAGCAGTTGCTTTTCGCTCTTACCAGAGCTGTGTATTAGGATTCAGAGCCCCCAGAGTACTGCACGGCCTTACTTTATTGTGACTTCTTCCCTAATTTGGTTCCTGCCTTCTCCTACTGCTTACCCCTTTTGATGGCAAGTTGCGGTTACTGCTGCGGTCTAGTCACTACAGAGCTGTTGCATGTGTAGGCCCTTCTGTGTTATGAGGTAGTCTGGGGAATTGATTTGTCGTATGCTCGCGTTTGCGGCCTTCTTGCTGTACCGTGGCTTCCGTTTTGCTCGTCGGTCTTTTATTTAATATTGCCGGTGCTCCCTTATTTTTTCCATTTCCTCCTGCTATATCAGCCTGTCTTACCAACACCTTTGCTACCAATTTTAGCCAGTTTGGCTATGTGTATGTTGCCGGTTGGAGGATTTAGGCCTAGGAGCTATGCTACCATGTGGCCATCACGCTGTGTGGCCAAGCTCCGCACCCCCCCCCCCCTCTGTTTTTTTTTTTTTTAAACTAAATTTCGCTTTTGATACTATTTAATGACAATCATTTTACCAAATACAGGATAGAAAGGTGTTAGAATGTGATTTAAAAAAAAGAAATCTAAATAGTAATAATGTTTGTTAGGGTTGGGTATGATTAAATAACAAAAGATGGGGAAGAGTGGGATGCTCTACCTTAAAATGTCCGGTCCTATTTTTGGTCTCAGTCCAGTCATGGTTTTTAGGGGAAGGTTTAAAGATATAAAGTATATGACAGGTTGCAGGAGTGAGAAGGGGTGAATAGTGAATTTGTGTGTGTGTACGAGCGGTGTATGTGTTAAGTCTTATATGTTAAATTAACATTGAAAGTGTATAGCAAAGAGCTAAACAAAAAAAAACTCCACTACTAGATCAGAATTTTAATGATCCATTGCCTATTCGCAAAAAAAAAATAAAAAAATTTGAGTTTTTCTAAGACTGCTCAGTTGTAATTGTGTTTTCATATGGGACAAACCTCCATGCACGTTGCCATTTCAGAATGTTTAACATATGTGTAATGGAAAAGATTGTTTTGAAAATAGCTGTAAAAAAAGTCACGTGGCCGAAAAGGCCTTTCAAGGATACATCAAGTGCCTAGAGGTGCAATTTCAATAAGCCAAAAAAGTATTGTGATCGTGGAGCAGTTTTTTACTCTATAGTGTAAATAGGTTTTTTTTTCAAGCAGCCAAAAACACTTTTGCGAGTGTGAGAAATAGCCAAAATTATGCTATTGTGCTCCAAATCCAAAAGTAGCCTTTTTGGCCCAAAAATCAGCTGAAATGTGGCTCCAGATAGACTGTGATCGAGGCCAGTGTTGCCTTGTATTATTTTTCCTGTTATTAGTTTAAACCATTTAAACTCTTAGTAGGAATTACAAGTATACAACAGAAGTACAACCCTGTGCAGTATCACTTAAATGTTAAATGATTCAAAATTGTATCACCTCTCAATAATTGCATTATTTCTAAGTTGACAAGTATTATGAACAATCAAAAACAAATACTTTAGAAAAACTATATTGAAAATACAGGCCCCAAAGTAGAAACTTAATTCAAAAAAATTGAATACACCTGTGATCACTGACACACAAGTTAGATCATTGAACAATAGTAAACCTGTGGTTTTCAATTAGCCTAATTACATGAACATGGTTATACAATGACCTGTGAACATCAGAAACTTCTCAATTTTAGACCTATAAGCTGTGTCTATCTGCATGTCTGCATTATGGCTCCACATGAAAAGAATTGCCAGAGGAATTGAAAAATCTGATTGTGAGATTTCACAAAGATGGAAAAGTATTGGTTTGGTTGGTGACCAACTAAAAATCAATCAAAACATAGTTGCACCAGTAATCAGAAGGTATAGAATGAGCCATAGTACCACTAATCATAGCCGCAGCGGCCATCCTAAAATAACGCCACAGACAGTGAGCTACTTGCACAATCTAGCTCTGAAAAACAAATGAGCAAGTGCTTAAGACTTGACTCAGGGGTTAAAAATGGAATCTGGAGTTTCTGTGATAGCTCAGACAGTGCTAACGGCATTGCATAATATCAACTTCTTTGGACGAAAACTTCTATATAAAACTTTGCTAAACAGCATGAAAAGAAGCCTGATAGCTCAGACAGTGCGAAGGACATTACATAATATCAAATTCTATGGACAGCATCAGGGTCGGACTGGGACCAAAAAGAGGCCTGGGCATTTTAGGGCAAAGAGACCCCCCCCCCCCCCCGCTCATATGCTAGTTTCTAAGGCCTTGAAGGCCATCTCTTCTCTGGATGCATTTGACAGTCTTTCACAGCTAGAGGGTGTTAGTTCATGTGTGCCAATATAGATCACATTGCGCTCACGCCCGTGGAGTTACGCATGAGAGGGCACTGATTAACTAAAATGCATGTCTGTTAAAATAACTGAGATAAGGGGACAATCTGCAGAGACTTAGATGCAAGGTAATCACAAAGGTTAAACGTATATTAATATAGCTGTGTTGGTTATGCAAAACTGGGGAATGGGTAATAAAGGGATTATCTATCTTTTTTAAACAATAACAATTCTGGAGTAGAATTGTTATTGTTTAAAAATTGCTAGCAGCCTCTTATTTATTAGGGACTCTAATGATTATTATCCTACATAAAATGAGAAATAAACAAAGTACAAAAACACAAATACATAAAAATTGCCCAGAGAAGATAAAATGAAAGCTCCAGCTTCATAGAGATTCAAATATCTGTATATGACAAACTATGTATAGGTAAATATGTTAACAGTCCTTTTACAGGTGAAACTCGAAACATTAGAATATCGTGCAAAAGTTCATTTATTTCACTAATGCAACTTAAAAGATGAAACTAATATATGAGAGAGACTCATTACATGCAAAGCAAGATAGTTCAAGCCGTGATTTTTCATAATTGTGATGATTGTGGATTTGGGGTTTTAATGAGTTGTAAGACATAATCTCAGAAAATTAGAATATTACATGCATCAATAAAACAAGTATTGTACATAGAACAATATCGGACCTCTGAAAAGTATAAGCATGCATACTGTATGTACTCAGTACTTGGTTTGGGCCCCTTTTGCAGCAATTACTGCCTCAATGCGGCATGGCATGGAAGCTATCAGCCTGTGGCACTGCTGAGGTGTTATGGAAGACCAGGATGCTTCAATAGCGGCCTGCAGCTCTTCTGCATTGTTCGGTCTCATGTCTCTCATCTTTCTCTTGGCAATGCCCCATAGATTCTCTATTGGGTTCAGGTCAGGCGAGTTTGTTGGCCAATCAAGGACAGTAATCCCACAGTCATTGAACCAGGTTTTGGTGCTTTTGGCAGTGTGGGCAGGTGCCAAGTCCTGCTGGAAAATGAAGTCAGCATCCCCATAGAGCTTGTCTGCGGAAGGAAGCATGAAGTGCTCCAAAATCTCCTGGTAGACGGCTGCGTTGACCCTGGACTTAATGAAGCACAGTGGACCAACACCAGCAGATGACATGGCTTCCCAAATCAAGACAGACTGTGGAATCTTCACACTGGACTTCAAGCATCTTGCAGTGTGTGCCTCTCCATTCTTCCTCCATACTCTGGGTCCTTGGTTTCCAAATGAGATGCAAAATTTGCTCTCATCAGAAAAGAGGACTTTGGACCACTGAGCAACAGACCAGTTCTGTTTTTCTTTAGCCCAGGTAAGACGCTTCTGATGTTGTTTGTTGTTCAGGAGTGGCTTGACAAAAGGAATACGACATTTGAAGCCCATGTCCAGGATCCGTCTGTGTGTGGTGGCTCTTGATGTACTGACTCCAGCCTCAGTCCACTCCTTGTGAAAGTCCCCAACACTTTTGAATGGCCTTTTCCTGACAATCCTCCAGGCTGCGGTCATCCCTGCTGCTTGTGCACCTTTTTCTTCCACACTTTCCCCTTCCACATAACTTTCTATTAATGTGCTTTGATACAGCACTTTGGGAACATCCAACTTCTTTTGCAATTACCTTTTGAGGCTTTCCCTCCTTATGGAGGGTGTCAATTATGGTTTTCTGCACAACTGTCAGGTCAGCAATCTTTCCCATGATTGTGACTCCTACTGAACCAAACTGAGAGACCATTTAAAGGCTCAGGAACCCTTTGCAGGTGTTATGGCTTAATTAGCTGATTAGAGTGGGACAATTTGAGCCTAGAATATTGCACCTTTTCACAATATTGTAATTTTCTGAGATTGTGGATTTGGGGTTTTCATGAGCTGTAAGCCATAATCATCACAATTATGACAAATCACGGCTTGAACTATCTTGCTTTGCATGTAATGAGTCTATCTCATATATTAGTTTCACCTTTTAAGTTGCATTAGTGAAATAAATGAACTTTTGCACAATATTCTAATCTTTCGAGTTTCACCTGACACTGAAATCAACCGCTTGGCATCATAGATATGCATCCCACATATACGTTTTATGGAAAATATCAGGATAATTACTCAAAAAAGGATGAACTTCAAAGGGATTAACAAAGTATAGTAGCTTATAGTTTAACCAGGAACCCCTGGCCCCTGAGTCCCCCAAACATCGATCTGCCTTACCCCCCCCCCCAGAGGGCAAGTTCTATCGGAGAATGTATAGTGTTAGGGAACTTAGAGGCATACTTGAACATTACTAATCAGGTGTTCAGGCACCCTGTGAGTGCTACTCCTGTGGCTGATGGGGTTTACAGGGTGGGCCCTGGGGCTGATGAGGTTTACAGGGTGGGTCCTGGGGCTGATGGGGTTTACAGGGAGGGTGCTTAGGCTGATTGGGGTTACAAGGTGGACCCTGGGGCTAATGAGGGTTACAGTGTGGGGGTGCTGAGGCTGATTTGGGGATACAAGGGGGACCCTGGGGCTAAAGGGGATTACAGGGTGGGGGTTCTGATGGTTACAGGGGGCGCTGAGGCTGATGATGGTTACAGGGGGGCCCTTGGGCTGATGATGGCTACAGGGGGGCCCTGGGGCTGATGGTGGTTACAGGGGGGGCTGGGGCTGATGGTGGTTACAGGGGGGGCTGGGGCTGATGGTGCTTACAGGGGGGTGCTGGGGCTGATGCTGGTTACAGGGGGGTGCTGAGGCTGATTGGGGTTACAGGGAGTGGTGCTGAGGCTGATTAGTGTTACAAGTAGGACCCTGGGGCTAATGGGGGGTTTACAGTGTGGGGGTACTGTGGCTGATGGTTTTAGAGGGGGCCCTGGGGCTGATGGTAATTACGGGGGGCCTGGGGCTGATGGTGGTTGCAAGGGGGGCCCTGGGGCTGATGTAAACCTCATTAGCCCCAGAGCCCCCCCTGTAACTCCAATCAGCCTCATCAGAGTCATCACCCAATATGCCCCAGGGTCCCCCCTGTAACTACCATAAGCCCCAGGGCCCCCTCCTGTAACTACCATCAGCCCCAGGGTCTCCCCTGTAACCACCATCAGCCCCAGGGCCCCCCCTGTAACTCCAATCAGCCTCATCAGAGTCATCACCCAATATGCCCCAGGGTCCCCCCTGTAACTACCATAAGCCCCAGGGCCCCCTCCTGTAACTACCATCAGCCCCAGGGTCTCCCCTGTAACCACCATCAGCCCCAGGGCCCTCCCTGTAACTACCATCAGCAACGCCCCCCCCTGTAACTACCATCAGCCTAAGCATACCCCTGTAAACCCAATAAGCCTCAGGAACCCCCTGTAACTACCATCAGCCACAGGGCCCCCCTGTAACTACCATCAGCCCCAGGGCCCCCATGTTACCACCATCAGCCCCAGGGCCCCCCTGTAACCCCAATGAGCCTCAGCACCCCCCTGTAACCCCCATCAGCCTCAGCAGAGTCAGTAACCACCATAAGCACCAGCCCCTAGCGCCTTGAGTTGTTTCTACCTCCACAGTGTTAAATTGTCAGTCCTGCCGAAGCCCTGCCCCTCCCGCCAGTAACATAAATAAAAAAAAAAATTTAAAAACTGGCTTCAAATATATATATATTTTTTCTTTATAACTGCCTTCTACAAATTTGACCACACACACTGTCACACACATAGCCTAAGCCTAGCCTACCGTTCTCCACTCCTGGTCTCCTGGCTGTGACTGTCTCAATCTCCAATCACCAACTTCTTCTCTGTCTTCAGGCTGCTATGCAGCTCCTCCTCACTGGTCGGCCCCATCGTCATTCTAAGAACCTGCGCGCTCTTAGAAAGGTACACATAAAAAATAAGAAAAATAACCACTCACTGTCTACTCTCATGGGCCTTTATGGGGGACAGGGGCCTGCCTAGTCCCTATGTTAATCCGGCCCTGGAGCTAAAGTAATCTGCGGCCCAACAGCCACACCGGCACCACACTAAAAAATGTTTTGGTGCACTCAATATGCGTGGTTAGTAGGCGGGGCTAAGATAACCTGCGGCCCACAGGGCATTTGCCCGCTATGCCCTATGGTCAGTCTGGGCCTGGACAGCATCCAAGAAAACGCTTGCTCTTTGTCCCAAAACTGCAAGATTAAACTTTGCTAAACAGCATGAAAAGAAGCCTGATGAATATTGGGAGCAAGTTTTTAGATAAGATGAGACCAAGATAAATTTGTTCGGTTTAGATGGGGTCCAGTTTGTTTGACGTAAACCTGGCCTGGATTATTAAAGTGAATGCATAATCCCAACAGTGAAGCATGTAGGTGGGAGTGTGATGATGATATGGGGCTGCATGAGTACAAAAGGTGTTGGGGAGCTGACATTTATAGATGGCACCATGACAGCCTGTGGATATACCAACATACTAGCTGACAAGATGATTCCCAGTCTCCAGAAGCTTGTCAGAAGAGGAATATTACAGCATGATAACGATAAAAAGCACAATGCCACTCGTTTCTAAAGAAGAACAAAAGTGAAAACTATAACCTGGCCAAGTATGTCGCCTGACTTGAATCCAATAGATCACCTTTTGGGTATTTTAACGAGAAAGTTAGAACAACACAACCCCCCCAGTTGTGCAACACTGGTATCCTCCATGCTGAGGAGGACTGAGTCTGTCATCAAAAATAAAGGTGGACATATGAAGTATTAAAAAAAAAAAAATGTATGCTTACCTGATAAAATTAATTTGCTTTTTGGCAGTGAGTGTCCACGAGAACATTCATACCTATTGGGAATTACTCTATCTGGCCACCAGGAGGAGGCAAAAACACCCCGAATAAGGCTATAAATATCCCTCCCACTTTACCTACCCTCTCAGTAGTTCTTTGCCTCATATTATGGAGGTAGGCAGACAGAGGTGCTCTGTAAAAGAAGAAATTAAGTTTAACATGGACATACGAAGTATTAAAAAAATAAGATTTGAATGTCAGTAATGGAAGGTGTACTGACTTTTGTATACAACAGAGTGAGTACACCTTGTGCTATGTCACTTAAATGTCAAATAATTCAAAATTGTATCACCTGACAGTAATTGCATTACTTCTTAGTTTTACAGTAGGGTATTTGCTCTTATGTGCAATTAAAAACGAACAGTTTAGATTTACTACAGGCCCAGACTGACCATAGGGCATACCGGGCATTTGCCCGGTGGGCCGCCGGTCATCTTAGCCCACATACCGAGTGCCCAAATTATTTGTTGTGAATATTAGAATGATTATGTTTATGCAACATGTAATACCGGCCAGTATTATATGTTGCATAAACATAATCATTCAGGCCTGGCCGGACTAAACTTTGGGATGATCATCAAAACAGAGGTCAGAGCCAGAGGACCGTTATTAATAGGAGGCCGGCCCATTGTTATTTCTCTGCGGCCATATTGGGGGAGGACACGAGCATGTCATGTCATGCGCCGGCGCACACAATTTCCTCTTGGTGCCGGGCGGGAAAAGAACCACATTACCACAGGCTGAGGCTCAGGCAGCAGAAGCAAGCAGAGAGACACGCAATCAGTCACAGGCAGCAGGTGAAGTTGTGTTTTTTTAAAACAAATATTGCTGGCAATGATCATTGATCTACTACGACTACGTTTGTTTGTTGAATTAGGCTAGCAAGCCACAGCAGCGTGGCCGTGACTACAGGAGTTCGCAGAGGCTGTCTGACATTTTGGGGGGCTGCTGTGACTGTGAGCACTGTTTCCTTGGCTGCACGGAGGATTCATTATTACGGTACTCATAAAAAACTTAATTTCCCTTCCCTGTATAATATGTTTCCCTGCGTGCACCTTGCAGTTTTTTTTATAAAGAGGAAGGGGGCGGAGCAGGCAGAATGGAGGGTGTAAAGGGCTGCATTGCAGCCTGTTTGTAGTTTTATTAGAGGCTCTGAGCACTTGTTTTTTGGGGGTGACAGTCCATGGAGAACACGCATGTAGAATGGGAGTTAGGGAATAAGTAAGCTTGCGCGCTAGTCATTTAGGGCGGGAGACAGGAGAT
Source organism: Bombina bombina (assembly GCF_027579735.1). Taxonomy (NCBI): domain Eukaryota; kingdom Metazoa; phylum Chordata; class Amphibia; order Anura; family Bombinatoridae; genus Bombina; species Bombina bombina. Next base: position 289,997,907 of record NC_069499.1, on the reverse strand, counting down.
ATAGCACTGCCAGAACCATGCTGCTGCTTATATAGTCACTGAGGAGGCAATCTGCTAATTTCAAACTAGTGTAGTGAACAACTGTGAAGGGAACGTCATAAGGGAGGGGCTGCTGGGAGAGAACAATGGTGTAGTTGGTGTGCTAGGTGTGGGGGTTGCAGGAGAGATAAGGAGAGAAGGCATTGGCCAGGAGAAGGCTCAGGGGGGGGGGGCTGGGGGAAAGGTGTTATAAGGAGAGGGACTGCAGGAGGGAGTCACTAACCTTTTCTCTTTGTTTGGGAGAAGAACTTTGGAGGTTGAAAGCTCAATCATTGCTAAATTGCTGCTGGTAACGTATAAAATTGTACTACTGCTTAAGCTTTCTTTATAGCAATAGCATAGCCGAAGCTGTGATTTAAATGTGTATTGTTATGTCTATAAATTTATATTAAATATATTAGTGTATTCTATATAATAATTATACTAGCATTGTGAATTTATCACTGTGGAAAAAGTTTTTTTTTTTTTTTTGTATTTTATAGCATAAGTTTATTTTTAGTTACTGGTAGATCAGACTTATTTGGCTGTATTGGTTTATATATTTATCTGTTAGTAAGGTATACATTGCTCTGATTGATTATTTAAGTCATGTAAGGCTATTTTGGTTCGATAGCTATATTATACCGCCAGGAATTCTATTCGGTTTGGACATTTGCTAGCTAAATGTTGTTAAATAAGCCATATGCTGAATCGGTTATTGTTACTAGCTAATTATAATTGTTATATCTAGTAGCATTAAATTGTGATATTTATAGTTTATTAGTTTTATTTAAAGTTCAGGGGACGCTGAACTGGGTTTTCTTTCGTGATTCGGATGGGGCACAAGATTTTTGCCGGCTTATCTGGTCCGCTCCTATAGTCGGGTTTTCTTTGTTCTCTTGGTATCTTTATGTGAAATGCAAGAATGTAAGTTTAGATGCCGGCCCAGTTTTGGTGAACAACCTGGGTTGTCCTCGCTGATTGGTGATAAATTCTTCCACCGATAAAAAGTGCTGTCCAAAGTTCTGAACTAGGAAAAAAGCTTAGATGTCTTCTTTTTTGGATAGGGATAGCATGAGGGCGTGGAATATTTAATGGGGGGAGTAGATTAGGGGGTTGCTTGGGGTTGCATGCTTGGTCTAAGTCACGGGGGAGGGGTTTTTTGTTCGGTGTCCCTTTAATTCCTAATAATATGGTGACCATATCCAGGATACAGACGATTTCATTGAATATTAATTAATATTAATATTTCTATACCTTGCTTTATATTATAACTTTAATATGGTAAAAATCAATTAATATGTATCTGGTCATAATCAATATTCTATTTACTGCATAAATATAATCACTGGGTTTATAAAATAAAAAAATAACCTGTTCAGAAATTAGGAAATATTTTATTTGGGTTAAATATTAATATTTGGTAATAATCGTATTGTCATTAATGGCTAGATATCTCAATAGTATTATTTTGGAGTGCGCTACTGAGATTACATAACAATTTTCTGGGGTGCACTGCTAAGATTCTACTATATGAATTGGAGGTATTGCTGACAAAAAATTATTATTGTAATTAATTATTGCTATTTATAATCCATAAATAATCTCATTAGGAGGGCACTCCTAAATTGTACTAATATTTATTGAATACACCTCCAAGATATTCTAATGAACAAAATATCTAATGGAGGGGAGAGAACGCCAAACTTTTGTGTCGGTCTTTATTATTATTAATTAAAGAAAATCAGTCGGGAGAAGGGAAGGTTATAAATTAATGGGATTACAGGGAATGAAAAACTAAAGTTTAAATTCCTTAGTACAGTGTACTGACAGAATACTAAGGGAACAGCTTAAGGAGGTTACTTTGTTAGCAAAGGGAAGTAAGGGGTGGATTGTTGTTTTAAGCATTGTTTTAGAAGCTATGTAAAATAGATAAGCCAGGTTTACAGTTTCAGATGCGATAGGGGGGGAGCATGCAAATTCAGACACATTTGCAGATACTGTAGCGGGGCGCACCCGGGGGTAGATTGCAGAAAAAAATGGAGGTAACAATGGGTATGGGAGGCAGTCCTTTCGGAGCCAAGGAACGCGGGGGGAGGGCAAGCTGGGGGGATTAGCGCCAACCCCTGTGAAAATAGACTGGTTCGTGAGCTGCAAGCATACCCTATCATAAAGGATTTAAAGGAGATTTATTAATTGAGGGGCTGAGTAGGGGTTTTACAGAACAGTGAAAGGAGCGGTAACGGGGGCAGTAAAAGCTAGGAACTTAAAATCGGCAGCGGAGCCGATACTGTAAGAGAAGCTAGCGAAGGAGGTTGAGGGGGGGAGGATGGACGGCCCTTTCCCAGAAAAAACAATAGCAGATCTAGTCATTTCCCCCTTGGGGGTGGTTCCCAAGAAGGAGGAAGGGAAATATCGCATGATACATCACTTATCATACCAAAAGGGTAGGTCGGTAAACGATGCTATCAATAAAGAGGAAGCAACAGTGCAATACCAATCATTCGACAGCGCAGTGCAGCTGGTAAAAAAGGCAGGGAGGGGGGCCATGATGGCTAAGATAGATATTGAATCGGCTTTTTGGCTATTGCCGCTGAATCCTGATAGTTTTAAACTGATGGGGTGCAAATTTGAAGGGCATTATTATGTGGATAAATGCCTACCAATGGGGTGCTCCATATCATGCTCAAACTTTGAGAAGTTTAGCACTTTTCTGCACTGGTTAGCGGTAGCAAGGCAAAAGAGGGATGCAATAGTCCACTACTTGGACGATTTCATGGTGGTAGGAGGGGCGGGCACCGACAGGTATGAAAGCAGGGCTGATAGATTTGTTTGAAGAGATGGGGGTCCCAGTGGCAGACAAAAAGACAGAGGGTCCTTGCGCGAGACTAGCATTCCTGGGCATAACAATAGATTCAGTGAAAGGACAATGCGAGCTACCCGAGGATAAGGTGAAAAAGGCTAGGGAGCTGATAGCATGGATGGCGACACGAAAAAAGGTAACGCTAGGGGAGATGCAGAAAACTTTGGGGGTATTGAACTTTGCGTGTAAAGTGATACCAGTAGGAAGGATTTTTTAAAAGGCGATTGGAGATTAGCACAAAGGGCGCAAAAAAGCCAGAGCATATGATTAGGGTGACAAAGGAGATGAGGGAAGACCTGAAAGTGTGGGACCAATTTTTACAGGATTTCAACGGGGTGCGCATATGGCAGGAGGTTGCACCCGCAGTTGAGTTGGAGCTATACACGGACGCGGCAGGGGGAATGGGGTATGGAGCATACTTTCAAGGGAGGTGGTGTGCGGGAGGATGGCCCGAAAGATGGAAGGAGATAGGATGGGTTAGAAACTTGGTGCTGCTGGAGTTATTCCCCATAGTGGTGGCCATGGAGCTATGGGGTGGGGAGCTAGCAAATAAGACAATAATATGTTGGTCAGACAATATGGGGGTGGTCGAGGTCATCAATCAGCTGTCCGCCTCATCACTGCCAGTAGTTAGGTATCTAAGGTACTTGGTTTTGAAATGTTTAAAGCATAACATCTGTGTCAGGGCCAAACACATTCCGGGTTTCAGAAACGTAGTTGCGGACGCGCTATCCCGTTTTAAATGGGAGAAGTTTAGGGAGCTTGCACCCAATGCCAGACAGGAAGGTGAATGTTGCCCTATGCTTCTTTGGCAGATTGGCAACGGATAGAAGGAATCGAGGAACTGGTCGAGAAAGCCTTGGCACCAAGTACATGGGCAATATACAGGAAATATTGGGGACAGTGGTGCAAATATAGGGAGGAAGCTAAAGGAGGGGAGGAGGGAAGATTCCTAGAGTGGTTGATGGTGCTACGGAGGGAAGGCGTAAGAAAGGGGCGGATGAGTGCAGTACTAGCAGGGATATCATATTGCGCACAGCTATACGGGGGAATGGATTGGTCCAGGAAGTTTATAGTAAAGAAGATTGCGAGGGCATGGGGAAGAGATGAAGAAAAGGGAGCGGATAGAAGGGAACCAATAACGGAAGACAGATTACAGAAAATGACAGGGGCGCTAGAAGGGGTGTGCGCAAGCAGGGACGAGGCGCTAATATTCAGAACAGCGTTTATAGTGGCTTTTCATGGAGCAATGAGGATAGGAGAACTGTTACCAAAGAACAGAAAAATAGGTAAAGGAGGGATAGAGATAGGGGATGTAAGATGGGGGGAGGAAGCAGTATTGATATTGGTGAGACGATCCAAAACAGACAAGGAAAGGAAAGGGGCATGGCTGAATATGGCTGGAACAGGGGGAGCACTGTGCCCGGTGGCCTGTGTCAAAGAGTACCTGTTAACAAAGAGGGAGGGGGGCCGCACATTCCTGCGGCATGCGGATGGATCAGATGTAACAATTTTTCAGTTTAAGAGCGTGCTACAAAGGGTAGTAAAGAAGCTGGGGTGGGAAAATGCACACTTCGCGCCGCATTCATTCAGAATAGGGGCAGCGACCGCCGCAGCAGGTAGGGGCTGTTCAGAGGAACAGATTAAAAAGCTAGGGAGATGGAAATCCGCAGCATACAAATCATACATAAGGTTGCAAAAAGAGTAAGGCTTCATATCAAATTGTTCTAACTGTTAAAAATTGTTTTTTCTTTTTGTGTGTGTTACAGGCAAAGCATTAAGAGTGTGGATAGTAGGACATTCCTACATTTACTGGGCGCAGGCTAGGGCGGCGGCATCAGCGCAGGGATTAAATTTAGTTTTTTCGCACAGGGAAGCTAGCATTAGATGGATAGGAAAAAGAGGTATGATGTGGGACGAGTTAGTGCCAACAATACAGCAGGCAAGGCGGAGATGGGGGTGTCCAGACGCCCTGATTATACATCTAGGGGGGAATGACATAGGAGCATACCCGCTCAGAGAGCTAGAGGAGAAAGTAGCAGGGAGTATGAGATGGTTAAAAGTTGCATGGCCATCGGTGCGGGTGATATGGTCCAATATAGTGTCCAGGATATACTGGCGGAACTCGTACACGAGCAAGGCAGGATATAGATCGAGGAGAAAAGTGAACCAGGTAGCGGCGAAGGTAATGAAGGAGATAGGGGGCGGAGTGGTAGAGCACCCATTGATAGCAGCCAAAAAGGAGGAGCTATTTAGACGGGATGGAGTACACCTCACGGATGAGGGGAATGACCAAATGCTGGCGGACATCAGAGGGATGTGCCAAGAGCTGGTGGAGGTAAGGAAAGGTCACGAATGACGGAGAATGGTGGGCCGAAAGAGGGGCTCTTTTGGTGGCGGTGAAGTTTGTGCACGACACGTGGGCGGGGCAGATTAGGGGGTGGGAGGATCCCGCGGCATACTCAGCCCTGAGGGGTGATCCGGTGGTCTATCTAATGGGGGGGCTATGCTGTGGGTTCTCCCATCTCCAACTGCCCTGCCAGGGGGGGTAGTGGTTACACCCCCTTAGGCGTGGTCCCCAAAATTCTGGTTTAATGCAGTGGCATTATTTGAGGTTCTTTTGAAGTTGATTTTATGGCTGAATTTTGCAAGATATAGTTTAAAGGTGGCAAAATTCAATTAAGTAATAAATCGTGACCTTTCCACATTTCGCCATAACTACTGTGTCTGTGTTTTTATTTTAGATAAGTCTTAGATAAGTTAAAATGGGGTTCGGGGGTTCAATGGTTTTATACAGTAATTTGTTCAAAGGAATGCAGCCTCCTCACCTTAAACTAGTGTAGTGAACAACTGTGAAGGGAACGTCATAAGGGAGGGGCTGCTGGGAGAGAACAATGGTGTAGTTGGTGTGCTAGGTGTGGGGGTTGCAGGAGAGATAAGGAGAGAAGGCATTGGCCAGGAGAAGGCTCAGGGGGGGGCTGGGGGAAAGGTGTTATAAGGAGAGGGACTGCAGGAAGGAGTCACTAACCTTTTTTCTTTGTTTCCCACCCACCCACCCTAGACGCAGCAGAGCACAATGCAATAACCGGAGAGGTCATGTGAGAAAGCAGTAGCAGCATGGCTAAGGGCAGGACGTTGACTAATTGGTTGAGTCGCAGTAAGACCGCCCGTGCGCCTCAATAAGGGGAAGAACACAGCGCAACCGAAGGGCAGCAGGTGACCGCTGGCTGTAGGATAGAAAACGGCAGCTGGTTTTTTTTGTAGTATAGAGAATACAATCGCAACAAGCGGTGAAGTTTGTGCACGACACGTGGGCGGGGCAGATTAGGGGGTGGGAGGATCCCGCGGCATACTCAGCCCTGAGGGTTGATCCGGTGGTCTATCTAATGGGGGGGGCTATGCCGTGGGTTCTCCCATCTCCAACTGCCCTGCCAGGGGGGGGGTAGTGGTTACACCCCCCTAGGCGTGGTCCCCAAAATTCTGGTTTAATGCAGTGGCATTATTTGAGGTTCTTTTGAAGTTGATTTTATGGCTGAATTTTGCAAGATATAGTTTAAAGGTGGCAAAATTCAATTAAGTAATAAATCGTGACCTTTCCACATTTCGCCATAACTACTGTGTCTGTGTTTTTATTTTAGATAAGTCTTAGATAAGTTAAAATGGGGTTCGGGGGTTCAATGGTTTTATACGGTAATTTGTTCAAAGGAATGCAGCCTCCTCACCTTAATGAAAAATGGCTTATCACTGGAGCAATGCTATACTGAGGATCTCCTGAGCACCTTCCTAACACTGAAGTTAGAAGAGTATTTTTAGTTAATACTTAATAGTATACATTTTGTAACTCGGTGCGGTAGCTGCACTGTGTAAGTTTTTATTAACACAGTTCAGCCACCGCAGTCTTAAAAAAGTGCTTTGCAGTTTTCCTGGGTCCCCGGTGTCAGTCTGACTGCCAGAGCACATGGAGATAGGAGGCAAAGCTGCTCTTGTCTAGCTGTGTGCACGGCAGCATTTTAGGACAATTTTTTTCCTCCCCCACCTCTGTGACTGCCTGCTGTTTATTTTAACCTCAGCAGACTCAGGCCACTGGAGAGACAGAGGTACTTTTAAACCCCCTTGCTACCAGAGAGGACTTCTGGCACTCATTGGGTTAACTTGTCTGCAATTTCTAGCTACCGAGGCAGTAGCTTATGTGGGAGGGGCTGTTTTAACATGTACAGTATGTAATTTTGGCTTTGCATTTAAAACCCCCCAGCTATTTATATTTTAATTTACAAAGGTTTTTATATATATATATATATATATATATATACTGTGTGTGTGTATGTATATATATATATATATATAATGTGTGTGTGTATGTATATATATATATATATTTATTTGTGTATATATTTATATATATGTGTGTGCATCAGTGTACATTAATGCTCTGCAGTGCTTGTTTAAAATATCCATTTTTATTTTTGTAGCTTATTCTATGTATGCTATTCTCCTTCCTCCCATGTGTTTCAATTAAAGAAGTATAGTTCCCCCCCAAAAAAAGGTTATTGTGGTTAAACTAATTGATTACTTTGAAAATGCAGAGACAGCATATGAGAACTTCCTGACAGTCTTATTTTACTTCATGATTCATATAGAGCATGCAATTTTAAAAAACTTTCTTATTTACTCATGTTATCAAATTTTTTTTCCATTCTCTTTGGCCTAGATTTAGAGTTTGGCGGTAGCCGTGAAAACCAGCGTTAGAGGCTCCTAACGCTGGTTTTAGGCTACCACCGGTATTTGGAGTCAGTCAGGAAAGGGTCTAACGCTCACTTTTCAGCCGCGACTTTTCCATACCGCAGATCCCCTTACGTCAATTGCGTATCCTATCTTTTCAATGGGATCTTTCTAACTCCGGTATTTAGAGTCTTGGCTGAAGTGAGCGTTAGAATTCTAACGACAAAACTCCAGCCGCAAAAAAAAGTCACTAGTTTAGAGCTTTCTGGGCTAACGCCGGTTTATAAAGCTCTTAACTACTGTGCTCTAAAGTACACTAACACCCATAAACTACCTATGTACCCCTAAACCGAGGTCCCCCCACATCGCCGCCACTCGATTAAATTTTTTTAACCCCTAATCTGCCGACCGCCACCTACGTTATACTTATGTACCCCTAATCTGCTGCCCCTAACACCGCCGACCCCTATATTATATTTATTAACCCCTAACCTGCCCCCCACAACGTCGCCACGTCGCCGCCAGCTACCTACAATAATTTACCCCTAATCTGCCGACCACCACCTACGTTATACTTATGTACCCCTAATCTGCTGCCCCTAACACCGCCGACCCCTATATTATATTTATTAACCCCTAATCTGCCCCCCACAACGTCGCCTCCACCTGCCTACACTTATTAACCCCTAATCTGCCGAGCGGACCACACCGCTATTATAATAAAGTTATTAACCCCTAATCCGCCTCACTAACCCTATAATAAATAGTATTAACCCCTAATCTGCCCTCCCTAACATCGCCGACACCTAACTTCAATTATTAACCCCTAATCTGCCGACCGAATCTCGCCGCTATTCTAATAAATGGATTAACCCCTAAAGCTAAGTCTAACCCTAACACTAACACCCCCCTAAGTTAAATATAATTTAAATCTAACAAAATAAATTAACTCTTATTAAATAAATTATTCCTATTTAAAGCTAAATACTTACCTGTAAAATAAACCCTAATATAGCTACAATATAAATTATAATTATATTATAGCTATTTTAGGATTTATATTTATTTTACAGGTAACTTTGTATTTATTTTAACCAGGTACAATAGCTATTAAATAGTTAAGAACTATTTAATAGCTAAAATAGTTAAAATAATTACAAAATTACCTGTAAAATAAATCCTAACCTAACTTACAATTAAACCTAACACTACACTATCAATAAATTAATTAAATAAAATACCTACAATTACCTACAATTAAACCTAACACTACACTATCAATACATTAATTAAATACAATATCTATAAATAAATACAATGAAATAAACTAACTAAAGTACAAAAAATAAAAAAGAACTAAGTTACAAAAAATAAAAAAATATTTACAAACATCAGAAAAATATTACAACAATTTTAAACTAATTACACCTACTCTAAGCCCCCTAATAAAATATCAAAGACCCCCAAAATAAAAAAAATGCCCTACCCTATTCTAAATTACTAAAGTTCAAAGCTCTTTTACCTTACCAGCCCTGAACAGGGCCCTTTGCGGGGCATGCCCCAAAGAATTCAGCTCTTTTGCCTGTAAAAAAAAACATACAATACCCCCCCCCCAACATTACAACCCACCACCCACATACCCCTAATCTAACCCAAACCCCCCTTAAATAAACCTAACACTAAGCCCCTGAAGATCTTCCTACCTTGTCTTCACCATGCCAGGTATCACCGATCGTTCCAGGCTCCGAAATCTTCATCTAAGCCCAAGCGGGGGCTAGACATCCATCATCCGACGGCTGAAGAAGTCCAGAAGAGGCTCCAAAGTCTTCATCCTATCCGGGAAGAAGAGTAGATCCGGACCGGCAACCATCTTCTTCCAAGCGGCATCTTCTATCTTCATCCGATGAGGACCGGCTCCATCTTCAAGACCTCCACCGCGGACCCATCTTCTTCTTCCGACGACTTCCCGACGAATGACGGTTCCTTTAAGGGACGTCATCCAAGATGGCGTCCCTCGAATTCCGATTGGCTGATAGGATTCTATCAGCCAATCGGAATTAAGGTAGGAAAATTCTGATTGGCTGATGGAATCAGCCAATCAGAATCAAGTTCAATCCAATTGGCTGATCCGATCAGCCAATCAGATTGAGCTTGCATTCTATTGGCTGATCGGAACAGCCAATAGAATGCGAGCTCAATCTGATTGGCTGATTGAAATTAAGGTAGGAAAATTCTGATTGGCTGATGGAATCAGCCAATCGGAATTAAGGTAGGAAAATTCTGATTGGCTGATGGAATCAGCCAATCAGAATCAAGTTCAATCCAATTGGCTGATCCGATCAGCCAATCAGATTAAGCTTGCATTCTATTGGCTGATCGGAACAGCTAATAGAATGCAAGCTCAATCTGATTGGCTGATTGAATCAGCCAATCCGATTGAACTTGATTCTGATTGGCTGATTCCATCAGCCAATCAGAATTTTCCTACCTTAATTCCGATTGGCTGATAGAATCCTATCAGCCAATCGGAATTCGAGGGACGCCATCTTGGATGACGTCCCTTAAAGGAACTGTCATTCGTCGGGAAGTCGTCAGAAGAAGAAGATGGGTCCGCGGTGGATGTCTTCAAGATGGAGCCGGTCCTCATCGGATGAAGATAGAAGATGCCGCTTGGAAGAAGATGGTTGCCGGTCCGGATCTACTCTTCTTCCCGGATAGGATGAAGACTTTGGAGCCTCTTCTGGACTTCTTCAGCCGTCGGATGATGGATGTCTAACCCCCGCTTGGGCTTGGATGAAGATTTCGGAGCCTGGAACGATCGGTGATACCTGGCATGGTGAAGACAAGGTAGGAAGATCTTCAGGGGCTTAGTGTTAGGTTTATTTAAGGGGGGTTTGGGTTAGATTAGGGGTATGTGGGTGGTGGGTTGTAATGTTGGGGGGGGGTATTGTATGTTTTTTTTTACAGGCAAAAGAGCTGAATTCTTTGGGGCATGCCCCGCAAAGGGCCCTGTTCAGGGCTGGTAAGGTAAAAGAGCTTTGAACTTTAGTAATTTAGAATAGGGTAGGGCATTTTTTTATTTTGGGGGTCTTTGTTATTTTATTAGGGGGCTTAGAGTAGGTGTAATTAGTTTAAAATTGTTGTAATATTTTTCTGATGTTTGTAAATATTTTTTTATTTTTTGTAACTTAGTTCTTTTTTATTTTTTGTACTTTAGTTAGTTTATTTCATTGTATTTATTTGTAGATATTGTATTTAATTAATGTATTGATAGTGTAGTGTTAGGTTTAATTGTAGGTAATTGTAGGTATTTTATTTAATTAATTTATTGATAGTGTAGTGTTAGGTTTAATTGTAACTTAGGTTAGGATTTATTTTACAGGTAATTTTGTAATTATTTTAACTATTTTAGCTATTAAATAGTTCTTAACTATTTAATAGCTATTGTACCTGGTTAAAATAAATACAAAGTTACCTGTAAAATAAATATAAATCCTTAAATAGCTATAATATAATTATAATTTATATTGTAGCTATATTAGGATTTATTTTACAGGTAAGTATTTATCTTTAAATAGGAATAATTTATTTAATAAGAGTTAATTAATTTCGTTAGATTTAAATTATATTTAAACTTAGGGGGGTGTTAGTGTTAGGGTTAGACTTAGCTTATTAGAATAGCGGTGAGCTCCAGTCGGCAGATTAGGGGTTAATGTTGGAAGTTAGGTGTCGGCGATGTTAGGGAGGGCAGATTTGGGGTTAATACTATTTATTATAGGGTTAGTGAGGCGGATTAGGGGTTAATAACTTTATTATAATAGCGGTGCGGTCCGGTCGGCAGATTAGGGGTTAATAAGTGTAGGCAGGTGGAGGCGACGTTGTGGGGGGCAGATTAGGGTTTAATAAATATAATATAGGGGTTGGCGGTGTTAGGGACAGCAGATTAGGGGTACATAGGGATAATGTAAGTAGCGGCGGTTTACGGAGCGGCAGATTAGGGGTTAATAATAATATGCAGGGGTCAGCGATAGCGGGGGCGGCAGAATAGGGGTTAATAAGTGTAAGGTTAGGGGTGTTTAGACTCGGGGTACATGTTAGAGTGTTAGGTGCAGACGTAGGAAGTGTTTCCCCATAGCAAACAATGGGGCTGCGTTAGGAGCTGAACGCGGCTTTTTTGCAGGTGTTAGGTTTTTTTTCAGCTCAAACAGCCGATTGTTTCCTATGGGGGAATCGTGCACGAGCACGTTTTTGAAGCTGGCCGCGTCCGTAAGCAACTCTGGTATCGAGAGTTGAAGTTGCGTTTAAATATGCTATACGCTCCTTTTTTGGAGCCTAACGCAGCCATTCTGTGAACTCTCAATACCAGAGTTATTTAAAAGGTGCGGCCAGAAAAAAGCCAGCGTTAGCTACGCGGGTCGTTACCGACAAAACTCTAAATCTAGCCGTTTGTATCTTTATTTGAAAAAGCAGGAATGTAAGCTTATGAGCCAGCTCATGTTTGGTTCAGCAGCCTGGGTAGCGCTTGCTGATTGGTGGCTACATTTAGCTACCTAGGTACTGAACCAAAAATGGGCTGGCTCGTAAGCTTACATTCCTGCTTTTTCAAATAAAGATATTAAGAGAACAAGGACATTTTGTTAATAGGAGTGAATTAGAAAGTTGCTTTAAATTGCATGCTCTATCTAAATCATGAAAAAAAATTATACTATGTTTGGCATACGGTTAAAAAAAAATGAGGAGGGGGGAGTGAGCCTCTTTGCTCTAAAATGCCTGGGCCTCTTTTTGGTCCCAGTCCGGCCCTGATTTACTATATTAAAACGAACGGCCCCACAGTAGGAACTGTACTTGAAGTATTTCAGAAGCTTTAATTATTTATTTTTTCCAAATTATATATTTTTATTGTAAGTAATTTTATTAAATGTTATCTTAGTTGCACTAACAAGTCGAAAGACTTTAGGTCCTTTTAAAATATTAGTATTTTGTGCAAGATTTCTTTTTTTGTGTTTAAATTGTTTTTTCTTTTTAAATCTGACAGAAACAAAAAGGAGACAAAACATACAATACAGAAAAAGAAAAAAAATCCTATAAAAAGGATAATTAGACCACGCAGGGTCAAAAACAAATTAACAAAGGATAAACATGCTCTACTTACATTTCAAATTTCTTATTATCCTTTACTTCCCTTTCCCTCTTAGAATGAATTGCAACATATCATAAATATCATATCATAAATATCATATCATAAATATATCATATATATCATATATCATATCATAAATATCATATCATAAATATCATATATCATATCATAAATATATCATATATATCATATATCATATCATATCATAAATATCATATCATAAATATCATATATCATACATATCATATCATAAATATATCATATATATCATATATCATATCATAAATATCATATCATAAATATCATATATCATATCATAAATATCATATATCATAAATATATCATATATATCATATATCATATCATATCATAAATATCATATCATAAATATCATATATCATATCATAAATATCATATATCATATATCATAAATATATCATATATATCATATATCATATCATATCATAAATATCATATCATAAATATCATATATCATATCATAAATATCATATCATAAATATATCATATATATCATATATCATATCATAAATATATCATAAATATCATATATCATATCATATCATAAATATCATATCATAAATATATCATATATATCATATCATATATCATATCATATCATAAATATCATATCATAAATATATCATATATATCATATATCATATCATAAATATATCATATATATCATAAATATCATATCATAAATATCATATCATAAATATCATATCATAACAATTGGGTGTTTGACAGAACAAAATAAGAGAAAAGGAAAGCAAGAACACTAGGACAAATTTTAGCTCTGTTTCGAATTTTTAGGGAAGGTTACATTAAACAAAATTGAACAATATCCCACATATAAACAACATAAAAGGACACCTCACAGTAATCCAGTACTGGGAGGAGAAAAAGAAAAAGAGGGGAAAAAAAGAAAAGAAAAAAGGGGAAAAGTACATAAAGGAGATAGAAGTTACTTAATAGGACTTAATTAACTACCCCTCTAAGCCTTCAATTTCGTTCCTTTCTATTGCTGCTGCTAAGTAGACGGAACTTATAAAGGGAAGACTTAACTGTTTTTGTATTTCTTTAGGATGGGCGAGGATCGAACTCTTCCATTTGTTGAAAAATCGTTTAATTTTAGCTTCATTATCAATGGTTACATCAAATTGTTTTAGAATCAGCTGGGTATTTATTTTCTTTATTAGTTCAGCTAGTGTAGGGATCTTTTTAGATTTCCAATATTTCTAAATTAGCGTCCTTCCATTGATAATGATGGAGTTTACAAGCATTCTATTAATCTCTTTTTTGTCTCTTTTAGTAAAAAGAAAATATGAGTGTCTTCTATTTTTAAAGGAGAATGTAGCATATAATCGACCCAATGGTTTACTTTGTTCCAGAATTTCTGCACCTTCGGACAGTTCCACAAACAATGGTGCAAATCAGCAGCAGGGAAATTACATTTATAACAAGCACTAACATTTATATCTCATTTTGATTGTAAGTAAGGTGTAATGTATATTCTATTAATTATTTTTGTGTGAGATTTCCTCGAGGTGGTTGATATAGTCGCTTCGTCTACTAATTTAAAGCTTTTCTGCACTACCTTTATAGAGCTATTCCAAGCTATAGCTATTTTATTAAGGTTATCCTGTTCTTGCAGATATTTAAGTATTTTATACAGAAAAGAAATTGAATGATTGTCTGTCTTGTAAATATTAACCGCAGGGTCCAGTACTAACTAGTCTGTTTCCACCAGACGATTATGCACAAGATCCCCAAACCAATGACGGAACTGAAAGTATGCAAAAAGGTCTTTATCTGGTACCTTAAAGTCCCTTTTTAGTTCAGCAAAAGCTTTACATCTTTTTGTGTCTTTATCCTTCAGCTGGATAATATAGGTTAACCCCCGCTGATTCCATCTATTAAAAACCTCAGAATTAAGAGCTGGCGTAAAGTTTGGATTTACAATAATCGGTAAATTGAAAATTTACTTTCACTGCCTTAGCTACTTTTTGCCAAGCATAAATTACATTTAGAATCACAGGTAGCTGTTTGACTTCTGTAGGTATTTCCTTTCGAGAGCAATGCAATAAGGCTTTCAGCCAATAGGGGCTTACCTATCTGACTCTCGATTTTATGCGACGTATAATAGTCACTTTCGTTTATCCAATCCAAGGCTATTTTCCCTATGCAGATTTTATTATATAGCTCTAGATCAGGTAGGGAAAAACCATGGTCGTTTCTGAAGAGAGACAGTTTTTATAAGCCATTGCTTTCTTTTTCTTCCCCCATAAAAAAGTCAGGCAATTCTTTTTTAACATTGCAAGATCTTTTCTTTTAATAAACAAAGGTAAATTTTGCAACATGAATAATAGCTTTGTGAAAATCATCATTTTTATTAGGTTAATTCTACCCGATGAGGACAATTGGACTTTAGACCAACTTATTAAATCTCTATTTATTTTTGAGAACACCTGTAGATAGTAGGGATGGGCGAATGTGTTTATATTCGAATTCGAATGTTAGAATGAATGTTATTGTAAAAATTCGATTTACATAATAGAATGTTGATAAGAACGAATTATCTTAAAAATTTGATTTTCTAATGTTATTTACAGTTTTCGAATGTCACATTCGAATTCGAATGTCACATTCGAATTTGAATATTACATTTATAAAACACAGTATTAGACTTGAAATACTATTTCGAATTCGAATGTGACATTCGAATTCGAATGTCACATTCAAATTCGAATATTACATTTAAAACACAGTACTAGACTAGAAATACTATTTCAAATTCGAATGTGACATTCAAATTCGAATGTAGCATTCAAATTCGAATATTACATTTATTAAACACAGTTGTAGACTAGAAATACTATTTCGAATTTGAATGTCACATTCGAATTCGAATATTACATTTCGAAATTGAATGAATACATAGCTAAACATTCTATTATTCGAACAAATATTTTTGCATTTTATTGAAAAATTCGAAAACGAAAATTCGAAAATAGAATGTTAGAATGTTATATAAACATTCGAAATTCGATTCGAACGAACGAATGTATCAAAATTCGTTTTAAATTTCGAATTTTTAGAAACATTCGCCCATCCCTAGTAGATAGTTCAAATCGTACCAATCATTCTAGAGATCATAATACCAAGGTATCTAAAACTTTTATTCACAATTTTAAATGACATATCTTTGTAACTGTTTCTAGTTTTATGGATCCAGAGAATTTTGGATTTGGTTGGATTAGGTTTATATCCAGAAAAAGTACTAAAGTCTTCCATTAGTTTATTTAAAATTGGAATATTCTTCTTAGAATCCCTAATAAAGACCAATAAATCACCAGCATTGAGTAATAATGTTGTCTTTCTATTTCCCAGCTATATACCTTCTAGTTCTTTCCTTAAAGCTATTGCAAGTGGTTCTATTGCTATATTAAACCGATATGGTGATAGCGGGCAGCCCTGTCTTGATTCCTTTTGAAGGATTTCAGAAGCTCGCCTCCTATTGGCTGATTTGAACAGCCAATAGGATTTCAGAAGCTCGCCTCATTTTGGCTGATTTGAATTTAACACTCAAATCAGCCAATAGAAATGCAAGGGACGCCAAATTGAATCGCGTCCCTTGCATTGAAGCTACAGTTTATGGCGGAGACCAGAGGCGTAACTAGAAACCCCAGGGCTCAGGTGCAATAATCTAAGAAGGGCCCCCCCACCACCCCTCCCCCCTCCAAAAAAAAGGTGAATTTAATACCTTTTTATATATATATATATATTTAACACAGAACAAAATGTGAATCAGATTACATGTCTGCAAAAGGAGGTACCCTGTGCCCACAGTCTGTGAGATGATCTGACCGCGTATTACTGTATATATATATATATAGTGACACTATTTAACCCCCCAGTACTGTATATAGTAAGTTAGTGACACAGTCTGTAATCTGCTGGTGAGATGGCTGGCCTGACCCTACCCACCCAGTACTTTATAAAGTGACCACAGTAGTCAGTGACATGGTCCACCCCCCATACTGTATATAGTGGTACTGTATAGTGACACCGTTTACCCTCTGCCCCCCCCCCCCCCCATGCTGTAGTAACAAGGTCTGTAATTTTCTGGTTCCACAAACATACACAACCACACATACATGCATAAATACACACACTGTCACATACATACACACCATACACACACACATAAACACCAATGGGTAAAACAGAAACACTAACCCCTGTAGTCATGTCACACTCACATGATATCAGTGCAGGCAGTGGTAGGTTAACGTTTTTTATTAAAAACATTTTTTTTTTTTTTTTAGCTGGGCCCAGTCGCACCTGCGACCTCTGCACCCCCTGTAGTTTCGCCCCTGGCGGCAACAGTAAGAAGAGGAGCTCCGCGTCGGATAGCGTCAGGGTGGACCTCCTCCGCGCCGCCGGGATGATGCCGCTTTGATGAAGACTTTGCTGCTTGTATAGATGAAGACATCGCTGCCTGGATGAAGACTTCTGCTGCCTGGATGGATGAAGACATCGCCGCCTGAATGAAGACTTCTCCGTCTGGATGTTCAGGGGTTAGTATTAGGATTTTTTTTAAAAAATTTGGGTGTTTTTTTTTTTTTTTATAGATTAGGGTTTGGGTTTTTCTTTAAAGAGCTGAATGCCCTTATTTTGATAGGGCTATTAGATTAGGTGTAAACATTTTTATTTTGGATAATTTTGTTTGTTATTTTTCGTAATTTAGTGTTTATTATTTTTTCTAACTGACGGCTAGATTTAGAGTTTTGTCGGTAACGACCCGCGTAGCTAACGCTGGCTTTTTTCTGGCCGCACCTTTTAAATAACTCTGGTATTGAGAGTTCACAGAATGGCTGCGTTAGGCTCCAAAAAAGGAGCGTAGAGCATATTTAATGCAACTTCAACTCTCGATACCAGAGTTGCTTACGGACGCGGCCAGCTTCAAAAACGTGCTCGTGCACGATTCCCCCATAGGAAACAATGGGGCTGTTTGAGCTGAAAAAAACCTAACACCTGCAAAAAAGCCGCGTTCAGCTCCTAACGCAGCCCCATTGTTTGCTATGGGGAAACACTTCCTACGTCTGCACCTAACACTCTAACATGTACCCCGAGTCTAAACACCCCTAACCTTACACTTATTAACCCCTATTCTGCCGCCCCCGCTATCGCTGACCCCTGCATATTATTATTAACCCCTAATCTGCCGCTCCGTAAACCGCCGCTACTTACATTATCGATATGTACCCCTAATCTGCTGTCCCTAACACCGCCGACCCCTATATTATATTTATTAACCCCTAATCTGCCCCCCACAACGTCGCCTCCACCTGCCTACACTTATTAACCCCTAATCTGCCGAGCGGACAGCACCGCTATTATAATAAAGTTATTAACCCCTAATCCGCCTCACTAACCCTATAATAAATAGTATTAACCCCTAATCTGCCCTCCCTAACATCGCCGACACCTAACTTCAAGTATTAACCCCTAATCTGCCGACTGGAGCTCACCGCTATTCTAATAAATGTATTAACCCCTAAAGCTAAGTCTAACCCTAACACTAACACCCCCCTAAGTTAAATATAATTTTTATCTAACAAAATAAATTGTCTTATTAAATAAATTATTCCTATTTAAATCTAAATACTTACCTGTAAAATAAATCCTAATATAGCTACAATATAAATTATAATTATATCTTAGCTATTTTAGGATTTATATTTATTTTACAGGTAACTTTGTATTTATTTTAACCAGGTACAATAGCTATTAAATAGTTAAGAACTATTTAATAGCTAAAATAGTTAAAATAATTACAAAATTACCTGTAAAATAAATCCTAACCTAAGTTACAATTAAACCTAACACTACACTATCAATAAATAAATTAAATAAAATACCTACAATTACCTACAATTAAACCTAACACTACACTATCAATAAATTAATTAAATGCAATATCTACAAATAAATACAATTAAATAAACTAACTAAAGTACAACAAATAAAAAAGAACTAAGTTACAAAAAATAAAAAAATATTTACAAACATCAGAAAATATTACAACAATTTTAAACTAATTACACCTACTCTAAGCCCCCTAATAAAATAACAAAGACCCCCAAAATAAAAAAAATGCCCTACCCTATTCTAAATTACTAAAGTTCAAAGCTCTTTTACCTTACCAGCCCTGAACAGGGCCCTTTGCGGGGCATGCCCCAAAGAATTCAGCTCTTTTGCCTGTAAAAAAACACATACAATACTCCCCCCCCAACATTACAACCCACCACCCACATACCCCTAATCTAACCCAAACCCCCCTTAAATAAACCTAACACTAAGCCCCTGAAGATCTTCCTACCTTGTCTTCACCATGCCAGGTATCACCGATCGTTCCAGGGTCTGAAATCTTCATCCAAGCCCAAGCGGGGGCTAGACATCCATCATCCGACGGCTGAAGAAGTCCAGAAGAGGCTCCAAAGTCTTCATCCTATCCGGGAAGAAGAGTAGATCCGGACCGGCAACCATCTTCTTCCAAGCGGCATCTTCTATCTTCATCCGATGAGGACCGGCTCCATCTTGAAGACATCCCCCGCGGACCCATCTTCTTCTTCCGACGACTTCCCAACGAATGACGGTTCCTTTAAGGGGCGTCATCCAAGATGGCGTCCCTCGAATTCCGATTGGCTGATAGAATCCTATCAGCCAATCGGAATTCGAGGGACGCCATCTTGGATGACGTCCCTTAAAGGAACCGTCATTCGTCGGGAAGTCGTCGGAAGAAGAAGATGGGTCCGCGGTGGATGTCTTCAAGATGGAGCCGGTCCTCATCGGATGAAGATAGAAGATGCCGCTTGGAAGAAGATGGTTGCCGGTCCGGATCTACTCTTCTTCCCGGATAGGATGAAGACTTTGGAGCCTCTTCTGGACTTCTTCAGCCATCGGATGATGGATGTCTAGCCCCCACTTGGGCTTGGATGAAGATTTCAGAGCCTGGAACGATCAGTGATACCTGGCATGGTGAAGACAAGGTAGGAAGATCTTCAGGGGCTTAGTGTTAGGTTTATTTAAGGGGGGTTTGGGTTAGATTAGGGGTATGTGGGTGGTGGGTTGTAATGTTGGGGGGGGTATTGTATGTGTTTTTTTTACCGGCAAAAGAGCTGAATTCTTTGGGGCATGCCCCGCAAAGGGCCCTGTTCAGGGCTGGTAAGGTAAAAGAGCTTTGAACTTTAGTAATTTAGAATAGGGTAGGGCATTTTTTTATTTTGGGGGTCTTTGTTATTTTATTAGGGGGCTTAGAGTAGGTGTAATTAGTTTAAAATTGTTGTAATATTTTTCTGATGTTTGTAAATATTTTTTTATTTTTTGTAACTTAGTTAGTTTATTTCATTGTATTTATTTGTAGATTTTGTATTTAATTAATTTATTGATAGTGTAGTGTTAGGTTTAATTGTAGGTAATTGTAGGTATTTTATTTAATTTATTTATTGATAGTGTAGTGTTAGGTTTAATTGTAACTTAGGTTAGGATTTATTTTACAGGTAATTTTGTAATTATTTTAACTATTTTAGCTATTAAATAGTTCTTAACTATTTAATAGCTATTGTACCTGGTTAAAATAAATACAAAGTTACCTGTAAAATAAATATAAATCCTAAAATAGCTAAGATATAATTATAATTTATATTGTAGCTATATTAGGATTTATTTTACAGGTAAGTATTTAGATTTAAATAGGAATAATTTATTTAATAAGACTTAATTTATTTCGTTAGATAAAAATTATATTTAACTTAGGGGGGTGTTAGTGTTTAGTGTTAGCTTTAGGGGTTAATACATTTATTAGAATAGCGGTGAGCTCCAGTCGGCAGATTAGGGGTTAATACTTGAAGTTAGGTGTCGGCGATGTTAGGGAGGGCAGATTAGGGGTTAATACTATTTATTATAGGGTTATTGAGGCGGGAGTGAGGCGGATTAGGGGTTAATAACTTTTATTATAGTAGCGGTGAGATCCGCTCGGCAGATTAGGGGTTAATAAGTGTAGGCAGGTGTCGGCGACGTTGAGGGGGGCAGATTAGGGGTTAATAAATATAATATAGGGGTCGGCGGTGTTAGGGGCAGCAGATTAGGGGTACATAGCTATAATGTAGGTGGCGGCTCTTTGCGGTCGGCAGATTAGGGGTTAATTATTGTAGGTAGCTGGCGGCGACGTTGTGGGGGGCAGGTTAGGGGTTAATAAATATAATATAGGGGTCGGCGGTGTTAGGGGCAGCAGATTAGGGGTACATAAGTATAACTTAGGTGGCGGTCGGCAGATTAGGGGTTAAAAAAATGTAATCGAGTGGCGGCGATGTGGGGGGACCTCGGTTTAGGAGTACATAGGTAGTTTATGGGTGTTAGTGTACTTTAGAGCACAGTAGTTAAGAGCTTTATGAACCGGCGTTAGCCCAGAAAGCTCTTAACTACTGACTTTTTTCTGCGGCTGGAGTTTTGTCGTTAGATTTCTAACGCTCACTTCAGACACGACTCTAAATACCGGAGTTAGAAAGATCCCATTGAAAAGATAGGATACGCAATTGACGTAAGGCGATCTGCGGTATGGAAAAGTCACGGCTGAAAAGTGAGCGTTAGACCCTTTCCTGACTGACTCCAAATACCGGCGGTAGCCTAAAACCAGCGTTAGGAGCCTCTAACGCTGGTTTTCACGGCTACCACCAAACTCTAAATCTAGGCCTGAGTGTTTAGTTTCTTTTGTAATTTAGTACTTTTTAATAATGTTTATTGTATATTTAAATACTTTTAGTAGTTTTAGGTTTTTTAATATGTAATTTAGTCTATTTAATTGGTAGATAATTTAATTTTAGTATAATAGTTAGGGTAGGTTAATTTATAGTTTAAAATTAGTTTATTTGGGGGGGGCGGAGCCAGCTGCTTACAGGGCAAGACGCATCTCTGAAGAGCTCCCGGCTCTAGCTTGATAAAAAGTGGGTTTATATATTTGGAAATACCCAATATATGCTAAAAGTGGACCCCTGTTGCACTTGGGTGTGTTCTGAGAGAATTTGGGAGATCGAACGGACTGTCTTAGATTTGCAATTTCGCCAGATACATAACCATGCTGGAGGCCTTAGATGCATGGGAATCTGCGATGACACATCTCCTTAAGGAGCATTTCTACAGCTTAATGCAGGTTTTGCACAAGATTTGTGCAGACACAATGATGGGCAATGTGGACAGCCTATTTACAGATTTCCATTGTGGACACCGTGTGTCTAATACACAGCATGGTGGCTATGCGATTGCTCTCACTAGCTGGAATGTGTGCGGCCATTTTGGCTTCCACCAGCAAGTGGACGGCACAGTCTGCAGTGGTGAAGAGGAGTTGCACTGCTTTACTGGTAAAACCATGGATGAGGAGGAAAGGAACAACACAGATGATAATTGGGGTTAATACTTGAAGTTAGGTGTCGGCGATGTTAGGGAGGGCAGATTAGGGGTTAATACTATTTATTATAGGGTTATTGAGGCGGGAGTGAGGCGGATTAGGGGTTAATACATTTATTATAGTAGCGGTGAGGTCTGGTCGGCAGATTAGGGGTTAATAATTGTAGGTAGGTGGAGGCGACGTTGGGGGCGGCAGATTAGGGCTTAATAAATATAATATAGAGGTCGGCGGTGTTAGGGGCAGCAAATTAGGGGTACATAGGGATAACGTAGGTTGCGGCGGTGTACGGAGCGGCAGATTAGGGGTTAAAAAAAATATGCAGGTGTCAGCGATAGCGGGGGCGGCAGATTAGGGGTTAATAAGTGTAAGGTTAGGGGTGTTTAGACTCGGGGTACATGTTAGGGTGTTAGGTGCAGACATAGGAAGTGTTTCCCCATAGAAAACAATGGGGCTGCGTTAGGAGCTGAACGCTGCTTTTTTGCAGGTGTTAGGTTTTTTTTCAGCTCAAACTGCCCCATTGTTTCCTATGGGGGAATCGTGCACGAGCACGTTTTTGAAGCTGGCCGCGTCCGTAAGCACCGCTGGTATTGAGAGTTGCAGTGGCGGTAAATATGCTATACGCTCCCTTTTTGGAGCCTAACGCAGCCATTCTGTGAACTCTAAATACCAGCGGTATTTAAAAGGTGCGGGAGAAAAAAAGCACGCGTAGCTAACGCACCCCTTTGGCCGCAGAACTCTAAATCTAGCCGTATGTTAATTCTTTATTGGACAAAGGGTATTTTCATGTGACAAACTTCTATTAAGGGACTACTAAAATCACAGGTTAATCTGTCTAATCTTTATGGCCTAGATTTAGAGTTCGGCGGTAGCCGTCAAAACCAGCGTTAGAGGCTCCTAACGCTGGTTTTGGCCGCCCGCTGGTATTTGGAGTCAGTGATTAAAGGGTCTAACGCTCACTTTACAGCCGCGACTTTTCCATACCGCAGATCCCCCTACGCCATTTGCGTAGCCTATCTTTTCAATGGGATCTTTCTAACGCTGGTATTTAGAGTCGTTTCTGCAGTGAGCGTTAGAGCTCTAACGACAAGATTCCAGCCGCCTGAAAAAAGCAGGAGTTAAGAGCTTTCTGGCTAACGCCGGTTTCTAAAGCTCTTAACTACTGTACCCTAAACTACACTAACACCCATAAACTACCTATGTACCCCTAAACCGAGGTCCCCCCACATCGCCGACACTCGATTAAAATTTTTAACCCCTAATCTGCCGACCGCCACCTACGTTATACTTATGTACCCCTAATCTGCTGCCCCTAACCCCGCCGACCCCTATATTATATTTATTAACCCCTAACTTGCCCCACACAACGTCGCCGCAAGCTACTTAAAATAATTAACCCCTAATCTTCCGACCGCAAATCGCCGCCACCTACGTTATCCCTATGTACCCCTAATCTTCTGCCCCTAACATCGCCGACCCCTATGTTATATTTATTAACCCCTAATCTGCCCCCCACAACGTCGCCGACACCTGCCTACACTTATTAACCCCTAATCTGCCGAGCGGACCTGAGCGCTACTATAATAAAGTTATTAACCCCTAATCCGCCTCACTAACCCTATCATAAATAGTATTAACCCCTAATCTGCCCTCCCTAACATTGCCGACACCTAACTTCAATTATTAACCCCTAATCTGCCGACCGGAGCTCACCGCTATTCTAATAAATGTATTAACCCCTAAAGCTAAGTCTAACCCTAACACTAACACCCCCCTAAGTTAAATATAATTTTTATCTAACGAAATAAATTAACTCTTATTAAATAAATGTTTCCTATTTAAAGCTAAATACTTACCTGTAAAATAAATCCTAATATAGCTACAATATAAATTACATTTATATTATAGCTATTTTAGGATTAATATTTATTTTACAGGTAACTTTGTATTTATTTTAACCAGGTACAATAGCTATTAAATAGTTAAGAACTATTTAATAGTTACCTAGTTAAAATAATTACAAATTTACCTGTAAAATAAATCCTAACCTAAGATATAATTAAACCTAACACTACCCTATCAATAAAATAATTAAATAAACTACCTACAATTACCTACAATTAACCTAACACTACACTATCAATAAATTAATTAAACACAATTGCTACAAATAAATACAATTAAATAAACTATCTAAAGTACAAAAAATAAAAAAGAACTAAGTTACAGAAAATAAAAAAATATTTACAAACATAAGAAAAATATTACAACAATTTTAAACTAATTACACCTACTCTAAGCCCCCTAATAAAATAACAAAGACCCCCAAAATAAAAAATTCCCTACCCTATTCTAAATTTAAAAAGTTACAAGCTCTTTTACCTTACCAGCCCTGAACAGGGCCCTTTGCGGGGCATGCCCCAAGAAGTTCAGCTCTTTTGCCTGTAAAAGAAAACATACAATACCCCCCCCCCCCCAACATTACAACCCACCACCCACATACCCCTAATCTAACCCAAACCCCCCTTAAATAAACCTAACACTAAGCCCCTGATGATCTTCCTACCTTGTCTTCACCATGCCAGGTTCACCGATCCGTCCTGGCTCCAAGATCTTCATCCAACCCAAGCGGGGGTTGGCGATCCATAATCCGGTGCTCCAAAGTCTTCCTCCTATCCGGCAAGAAGAGGACATCCGGACCGGCAAACATCTTCTCCAAGCGGCATCTTCTATGTTCTTCCATCCGATGACGACCGGCTCCATCTTGAAGACCTCCAGCGCGGATCCATCCTCTTCTTCCGACGACTAGACGACGAATGACGGTTCCTTTAAGGGACGTCATCCAAGATGGCGTCCCTCGAATTCCGATTGGCTGATAGGATTCTATCAGCCAATCGGAATTAAGGTAGGAATTTTCTGATTGGCTGATGGAATCAGCCAATCAGAATCAAGTTCAATCCGATTGGCTGATCCAATCAGCCAATCAGATTGAGCTCGCATTCTATTGGCTGTTCCGATCAGCCAATACAATGCGAGCTCAATCTGATTGGCTGATTGGATCAGCCAATCGGATTGAACTTGATTCTGATTGGCTGATTCCATCAGCCAATCAGAAAATTCCTACCTTAATTCCGATTGGCTGATAGAATCCTATCAGCCAATCGGAATTCGAGGGACGCCATCTTGGATGACGTCCCTTAAAGGAACCGTCATTCGTCGTCTAGTCGTCGGAAGAAGAGGATGGATCCGCGCTGGAGGTCTTCAAGATGGAGCCGGTCGTCATCGGATGGAAGAACATAGAAGATGCCGCTTGGAGAAGATGTTTGCCGGTCCGGATGTCCTCTTCTTGCAGGATAGGAGGAAGACTTTGGAGCACCGGATTATGGATCGCCAACCCCCGCTTGGGTTGGATGAAGATCTTGGAGCCAGGACGGATCGGTGAACCTGGCATGGTGAAGACAAGGTAGGAAGATCTTCAGGGGCTTAGTGTTAGGTTTATTTAAGGGGGGTTTGGGTTAGATTAGGGGTATGTGGGTGGTGGGTTGTAATGTTGGGGGGGGGGTATTGTATGTTTTTTTTTACAGGCAAAAGAGCTGAAATTCTTGGGGCATGCCCCGCAAAGGGCCCTGTTCAGGGCTGGTAAGGTAAAAGAGCTTGTAATTTTTGTATTTTAGAATAGGGTAGGGAATTTTTTATTTTGGGGGTCTTTGTTATTTTATTAGGGGGCTTAGAGTAGGTGTAATTAGTTTAAAATTGTTGTAATATTTTTCTTATGTTTGTAAATATTTTTTTATTTTCTGTAACTTAGTTCTTTTTTATTTTTTGTACTTTAGATAGTTTATTTAATTGTATTTATTTGTAGCAATTGTGTTTAATTAATTTATTGATAGTGTAGTGTTAGGTTAATTGTAGGTAATTGTAGGTAGTTTATTTAATTATTTTATTGATAGGGTAGTGTTAGGTTTAATTATAACTTAGGTTAGGATTTATTTTACAGGTAAATTTGTAATTATTTTAACTAGGTAACTATTAAATAGTTCTTAACTATTTAATAGCTATTGTACCTGGTTAAAATAAATACAAAGTTACCTGTAAAATAAATATTAATCCTAAAATAGCTATAATATAAATGTAATTTATATTGTAGCTATATTAGGATTTATTTTACAGGTAAGTATTTAGCTTTAAATAGGAAACATTTATTTAATAAGAGTTAATTTATTTCGTTAGATAAAAATTATATTTAACTTAGGGGGGTGTTAGTGTTAGGGTTAGACTTAGCTTTAGGGGTTAATACATTTATTAGAATAGCGGTGAGCTCCGGTCGGCAGATTAGGGGTTAATAATTGAAGGTAGGTGTCGGCGATGTTAGGGAGGGCAGATTAGGGGTTAATACTATTTATGATAGGGTTAGTGAGGCGGATTAGGGGTTAATAACTTTATTATAGTAGCGCTCAGGTCCGGTCGGCAGATTAGGGGTTAATAAGTGTAGGTAGGTGTCGGCGACGTTGTGGGGGGCAGATTAGGGGTTAATAAATATAACATAGGGGTCGGCGATGTTAGGGCAGCAGATTAGGGGTACATAGGGATAACGTAGGTGGCGGCGGTTTACGGAGCGGCAGATTAGGGGTTAAAAGTGTAATGCAGGGGTCAGCGATAGCGGGGGCGGCAGATTAGGGGTTAATAAGTGTAAGGCTAGGGGTGTTTAGACTCGGGGTACATGTTAGAGTGTTAGGTGCAGACGTAGGAAGTGTTTCCCCATAGGAAACAATGGGGCTGCGTTAGGAGCTGAACGCTGCTTTTTTGCAGGTGTTAGGTTTTTTTTCAGCTCAAACAGCCCCATTGTTTCCTATGGGAGAATCGTGCACGAGCACGTTTTTGAGGCCGGCCGCGTCCGTAAGCAACTCTGGTATCGAGAGTTGTATTTGCGGTAAAAATGCTCTACGCTCCTTTTTTGGAGCCTAACGCAGCATTTGTTTGAACTCTCGATACCAGAGTTAAATTTATGGTGCGGCCAGAAAAAAACCCGCGGAGCGTTAACAGCCCTTTTACCGCCAAACTCCAAATCTAGCCGTATGTGTGTATTCCAAATATAACTTTCCTCAAATATGTGAGATGTGTGATTGGGGCAAATGCCTATCACCTGGTTAATTATTTCCCTAGGTTGACGTCCCATACATATATGATCCATAGAACCTTACTAAGCGTGTCACTACAGAGCTCAAGAATATATGATAGCTATGAGCTTGAGAGTTTGTTTAGAGCTGTTGTATATCTGCATATACTTACAATGGTCACTCTAAATTCAATAAGAACTAATAATGTCTTAGAACATGACTAACATTTTTGAAGCATTTTGAATTATTTTATATTATACAGGATATTGTTCATTATACCAAGTTTTACTGGACTACACTTGCCATAGTAATTCCTATTTATATATTAATTGGTTTAAATGTTTTGTATAATTTGAAGCTGGATGTTAGACTGTATGAAAATAATACACTTACGATCCTATGTAACTTATAGCTCTTAATTTCTATACACAGAGATTACGAGTTTTGCGGTAACAGGGGTGCGTTGCTAACGCTTAGTTTCAGCTCACAACTCACCTAAAGTAACGCTGGTATTACGTTTTTTTTTAAACCCGGCGTTAGCCGCAAAAAGGTGAACGTAGAGCAGAATTTAGCTCCACATCTCACCTCAATACCAGCGTTGCTTACGGTAGCGGTAAGCTGGTAAAACGTGCTTGTGCACGGTTTCCCCATAGGAATCAATGGGGCTGATTCGGCTGAAAAAAAACCTAACACCTGCTAACGCAGCCCCATTGATTCCTATGGGGAAACACATTTTATGTCTACACCTAACACCCTAACATGAACCCCGAGTCTAAACACCCCTAATCTTACACTTATTAACCCCTAATCTGCTGCCCCCGACATTGCCGACACCTACATTAAATTATTAACCCCTAATCTGCCACTCCGGACACCGCCGCCACCAACATTATACTTATGAACCCCTAATCTGCTGCCCCCAACATCGCTGACACCTACATTATATTTATTAACCCCTAATCTGCCGCCCCCAATGTCACCGCAAACTAACTACATTTATTAACCCCTAATCTGCCGCCCCCAACATCGCTGCCACTATAATAAAGTTATTAACCCCTAAACCTAAATCTAACCTAATCTAATCCCCCTAATAAAATAAAAAAGCCCCCCAAAATAAAAAAATCCCTACCCTATACTAAATTACAAATAGCCCTTAAAAGGGCTTTTTGCGGGGCATTGCCCCAAAGTAATCAGCTCTATTACCTGTAAAAAAAAAAGACGTCTTCACCCAGCCGGGCACAAGTGGTCCTCCAGAGGGGCAGAAGTCTTCATCCGATCCGGGCAGAAGAGAACCTCCAGAGGGGCAGAAATCTTCATCCAGGCGGCATCTTCTATCTTCATCCATCCAGAGCGGGTCCATCTTGAAGCCAGCCGACGCGGAGCATCCATCCAGACCGACGACTACACGACAAATGACGGTTCCTTTAAATGACATCATCCAAGATGGTGTCCCTTGAATTCCGATTGGCTGATAGGATTCTATCAGCCATTCGGAATTAAGGTAGGAAAAATCCTATTGGCTGATCCAATCAGCCAATAGGATTGAGCTCGCATTCTATTGGCTGATTGGAACAGCCAATAGAATGCGAGCTCAATCCTATTGGCTGATTGGATCAGCCAATAGGATTGAACTTCAATCCTATTGGCTGATTGCATCAGCCAATAGGATTTTTCCTACCTTAATTCCGATTGGCTGATAGATGACGTCATTCGTCATGTAGTCTTCGGTCTGGATGAATGCTCTGTGTCGGCTGGCTTCAAGATGGACCCGCTCCAGATGGATGAAGATAGAAGATGCCGCCTGGATGAAAACTTCTGCCCATCTGGAGGTCCTCTTCTGCCCTGATCGGATGAAGACTTCTGCCCCTCTGGAGGACCACTTGTGCCCTGTTGGGTGAAGACGTCTCAAGGTAGGGTGATCTTCAAGGGGTTAGTGTTAGGTTTTATTAAGGAGGGATTGGGTAGGTTTTAGAGTAGGGTTGGGTGTGTGGGTGGTGGGTTTTAATGTTGGGGGGGTATTGTATTTTTTTTTACAGGTAAAAGAGCTGATTACTTTGGGGCAATGCCCAGCAAAAGGCCTATTTGTAATTTAGTATAGGGTAGGGTTTTTTTTATTTTGGGGGGCTTTTTTATTTTATTAGGGGGATTAGATTAGGTGTAATTAGTTTAAAATTCTTTTAATTATTTTATTTTTTTCTGTAATTTAGTGGGGTTTTTTTCCTTATTTTATTTAATTGTAGTTAATTGTAGGTAATTTAGGTAATTAATTTAATGATAGTGTAGTGTTAGGTGTAATTGTAATTTAGGTTAGGATTTATTTTACAGGTAAATTTGTATTTATTTTAGCTAGGTAGTTATTAAATAGTTAATAACTATTTAATAACTATTGTACCTAGTTAAAATAAATACAAAGTTGCCTGTAAAATAAAAATAAACCCTAAGCTAGATACAATGTAACTATTAGTTATATTGTAACTATCTTAGGATTTATTTTATAGGTAAGTATTTAGTTTTAAATAGGAATAATTTATTTAATTGTAGTAATTTTATTTCGTTTTATTTAAATTATATTTAAGTTAGGGGGGGTTAGACTTAGGGTTCGACTTAGGTTTAGGGGTTAATAAATTTAATATAGTAGCGGCGATGATGGGGGTGGCAGATTATGGGTTAATAAATGTAGGTAGGTGTCGGCAATGTTAGGGACTGCAGATTAGGGGTTAATAAAATGTAACTAGTGTTTGCGAGGCAGGAGTGTGGCGGTTTAGGGGTTAATATATTTATTAAAGTGGCGGTGATGTCCGGTCGGCAGATTAGGGGTTAAAAACTTTATTTTAGTGTTTGCGATGTGGGGGGCTCGGTTTAGGGGTTATGGGGGGTTTGACTTTTTAGAGCACTGGGCTGACTTTTCACTTGGGTATAATTTGTACAGTAAGGATGGATTGCATCTAAATGACATGGGTGCAGGTGTGTTGGGGGAAAGGATGGTAGCAAGTTTAGATAATCTTTTAAACTAGGCAAACGGGGGGAGGGTCAGTTAGAACACAATAGAATAGAGAGATCAGTCTGTGAATCTGTCAGTCCTTTGATATCTCAAGGAAGAGATGACTTAAGAAATGTCACATTAGAAAGTATGGAGGAAAGCACACCAAGTATCAGCAGAAAGCACATGAAAATGAAATGTATGACAACAAATGCAAGAAGCATGACGGGTAAAATGGGGGAGCTGATGCTCTTAGTTACAGAAGAGGACTATGATGTTATCAGTATAACTGAAACTTGGTGGGATGATTCACATGACTGGGCAGTTAACTTAGAGGGGTATACTTTATTTAGAAGGGACAGAAATAATAAAAGGGGTGGATGAATCTGCATGTATATTAAACCTAACCTTAAACCTACAATAAGGGAAGATATTTCTGATACAGGCGACAATGTAGAGACCCTGTGGGTGGAAATAAAGAGTGGGGGGAAAAATACTAAAAAAATATTACTAGGAACATGCTACAAGCCCCCCAACATTAGTGACCTGGATGAAACTCAACTACTAATACAAATAGGTAAGGCTGCTAATAACAGTGCTGTAATTATGGGAGATTTTAACTACCCTGATATAAACTGGGCCAATGAAACTAGTAATTCAGCTAAGGGGGATAGATTTATAAATGTTCTCGGGGATAACTTCTTGTCACAATTAATAGAGGAGCCAACTAAGAGTAACGCTATATTGGATTTAGTTCTATCAAACAATACAGATATAATATAATATCAGAAGTCAAAGAACATTTGGGTAACAGTGATCATAACATGGTCACATTTGAAATTTCCTTTCATAAGCAGTGTCTTAAAGGTCTAACCAAGACTTTTAATTTTAAGAAAGCAAAATTCAACGATTTAAGGAAATCATTAAATAACATAAATTGGGACAAAGTATTCTCTAATAAAAATACAGAGGATAAATGGATAACATTTAAAACTTTGTTAAATAAATATACATATCAACAAATACCATATGGTTATAAAAATAAAAAATCCAAGCCAATGTGGCTGAATATAAATGTGTTAAGAGAAATTAGGAAAAAACGTAGGGCATTTAAATTATTCAAAGAAAATAGTACAGACTCAAAATTCTATATTTCTAAGGAATGTAACAAAGCATGCAAAAAAGCAATCAAATTAGCCAAAATTGAAAATGAAAAATTAATTGCAAAGGATTCTAAATCTAACCCTAAAAGATTCTTTAAAGGGACAGTCTACACCAGAATTTTTATTGTTTTAAAAGATAGATACTCCCTTTATTACCCATTTTCCAGTTTTGCATAACCAGCACAGTTATAATAATATACTTTTAACCTCTGTGATTATTTTGTATCTAAGCCTCTGCAAACTGCCCCTTTTTTCAGTTCTTTGACAGACTTGCAGTCTAGCCAATCAGTGCCAGCTCCCAGATTACTTCACGTGCACGAGCACAGTGTTATTTATATGAAATACGTGAACTAACACCCTCTAGTGGTGAAAAACTGTTAAAATGCAATCTGAAAGAGGTGGTCTTCAAGGTCTAAGAAATTAGCATATGAACCTCCTAGGTTAAGCTTTCAACTAAGAATACCAAGAGAACAAAGCAAAATTGGTGATAAAAGTAAATTGGATAAGTGTTTAAAATTACATGCTCTATCTGAATCATGAAAGTTTATTTTGGCCTAGACTGTCCCTTTAAGTACATAAATAGCAAAAAATCTAAGAAAGACAATATAGGTACATTAAAATGCGTGAAGGGTAGCATGATTAACAGTGACAAGGAGAAGGCTGAGATACTAAACCAGTTTTTTTCTTCAGTATACACAAGAGAGGAACCATTGGATGATACACCCAAGGGTGTTGAGGGAATTTAGCACTGTTATAGACAAACCTCTACTCTTAATTTTTCAAGACTAAGAAAGACAATATAGGTACATTAAAATGCGTGAAGGGTAGCATGATTAACAGTGACAGGGAGAAGGCTGAGATACTAAACCAGTTTTTTTCTTCAGTATACACAAGAGAGGAACCATTGGATGATACACCCAAGGGTGTTGAGGGAATTTAGCACTGTTATAGACAAACCTCTACTCTTAATTTTTCAAGACTAAGAAAGACAATATAGGTACATTAAAATGCGTGGAGGGTAGCATGATTAACAGTGACAGGGAGAAGGCTGAGATACTAAACCAGTTTTTTTCTTCAGTATACACAAGAGAGGAACCATTGGATGATACTTTGGAACAAAATAGAACATGCCAACCCATACCATTAATTGGGTTATGTATAGAGGATATCAGGAACAAATTGGATAATATTAAGGTAAATAAAACTCCAGGCCCAGATGGAATACACCCAAGGGTGTTGAGGGAATTTAGCACTGTTATAGACAAACCTCTACTCTTAATTTTTCAAGACTCATTATCCTCAGGCATGGTACCCAAGGATTGGCGTAAAGCTGATGTGGTGCCACTCTTCAAAAAGGGAAGTAGGGATGATCCAGGAAGCTATAGACCAGTTAGTCTGACATCAATAGTGGGGAAGATATTTGAAGGGATTATAAGGGATTATATTGATGATCATATTCGTGTAAACAAGATTATGAGTTCTAATCAGCATGGTTTTATGAGAAATAGATCATGTCAAACTAATCTAATTAGATTCTATGAGGAAGTAAGTAAAAATATAGATAAAGGGGAATCAGTTGATGTGATATACTTAGATTTTGCAAAGGCGTTTGATACAGTGCCACATGAGAGATTAATGCACAAAATTAAGGGACTGGGAATAGCTGAAAATGTTAGTTTGTGGATAAATAACTGGATTAAAGATAGGGAGCAACGAGTAGTAGTAAATGGATCATACTCAGATTGGACAAAGGTAATCAGTGGAGTACCCCAGGGATCAGTGCTGGGCCCTATTCTTTTTAATATTTTTATAAATGACTTGGAGCTAGGATTAAATAGCGACATCTCTATTTTTGCAGATGATACTAAGTTAAGTAAGTTCATTAGGTCAGAGCAGGATGAACTTTCGTTACAAAAGGACCTGCAAAAATTTGAAGTATGGGCAATGAAATGGAAAATGAGATTTAATACAGGAAAATGCAAGGTTCTACATTTTGGAAGTAAAAATAAGCAGGCAACGTATTATTTAAATGGGACAAGTCTTAGCCAAACACAGGAGAAAAGGGGATTTGGGAGTAGTAATAGATAACAAGCTAAAGATGGGTGCACAATGCAGGGCAGCAGCTTCAAAGGCTAATAAGATACTAGCATGTATTAAAAGAGGCATTGACTCAAGGGAGGAAAGCATCATTCTGTCACTATATAAAGCCCTGGTAAGACCTCACCTTGAGTATGGAGTGCAGTTCTGGGGACCGATCGCAAAAAAAGATATTGCAGAACTAGAAAAAGTTCAGAGAAGGGCCACAAAGCTAATAAGGGGATTGGAGAATTTAACCTATAAGGAGAGGCTAGCCAAACTGGGTCTTTCTTTAGAAAAAATGCGCTTAAGAGGTGACATGATTACTTTATATAAATATATTCAAGGTCCATATTCAGAGATGGCAGAAGCGCCGTTTATTCCAAGAAAATTGTTTGTGACCAGAGGTCACAATTTAAGTTTGGAGGAAAGGAGATTTAATCTCCTGCAATGGAAACGTTTTTTCACTGTAAGAGCAATAACATTTTGGAACTCATTGCCAAAGGAGGTAGTGAATGCCAATACCCTAGATACATTTAGAAATTATTTGGATACATTTCTGTCTTTAAACAAAATTCATGGATATGATTGCTAGTATTAAATGGGTCACCTTTTAGTGGGATTATTTAAGCTTAACTGGAGCTTTTTGTATATATTTTAGATTTGTATAGGTTGATCTCGATGGACTTTGGTCTTTTTTCAACCTCATCTACTATGTTACTATGTTTAGTTAAGAGTTTTATGTTACGGCGTTAGCCCATAAAACTCTTAACTACTGACTTTTAAATGTGGTAGGAGTCTTGACAGGAGAGGGTATACCGCTCACTTCTTCCAAGACTCGTAATACCAGAGGATAGGATATGCAATTGACGTAAGGGGATTTGCGGTAAGCCCGAGTAGCGGAATAAAAGTGAGTGGTACACCTGTACCTGCCAGACTCGTAATACCAGCGGGCGTTAAAAAGCAACGTTGGGACCTCTCAACGCTGCTTTTGCTTTTAAATTATCTTTTATTGAGATTCTTGATGTACAGACAACACAGAAGTAACATAGCTAAACAAGTACAGACAGAGTTGACGTTTCCTCCTACCCTTATTACAAATATAGGAAATGAAGTCCAGTACATTTGCACATAGAAGTTGTACATTGGATAGCTATACAAAAATTTGAGAAACTCTTTTACAGTATTTAAAGACTAGCGATTAACAGTGGTTAATACGATGGTTACCTACGAACCAAATGATATAGGAACAAAACTAAACTAAATATAACCACAGAAATAGTATATACATGTTTAGTAGATTTGAATAACAAACCAACTGAAATGATTAGCATATGCAAGTAATATAATTAATTGACCTCAAATTATAAATGCCACTTAAGTATAACAAACATACCCAGAATAACTAAAATAGGGTGCTGATGAATCTGAAAGTATCTCTTTATCTAGGATTATATTTAATGTTATCCCTATCATCCTCGCCGGCTGAGGGTGGGGTAGGGAATATGAATCTCCTAGAATAAGAGTAATGAGGGCAAATGTAAGCGACGTAACCAACATCAATATTGAAAGTGAATTATTGAGGTCTAAATGCTATTAAGTTAAAATATACCTATATAAAATATCAGCGGGTAAATACCGCTTAACATGAAGCACAATAGTAACAGCAAAGGAGATGAATGTGATAATAGTAGGTCTAATTTGCCCCTGTTAAAACAGGGTTGTCAGGTTATCAAATGGAGTGGAAGAACTGTTAGCTAAAGTATAGGGGTAGTTGGACTTAGACTGCTGCTGAATTGACTATAAAATAATGCCAGATATAGAAGGATAAGGTAGGATACAGTATATAAGCACAGACCCACAGCGGCACATTGTAGATCTGCATGTTATATAAGTTTAATCTGTAAAACATAAAGGATGGTGCGAACCTCACACTAGTAGTGACACGAGCTGTATAAATATATCAAACACTTCTAGGAGCCTTATATAATACACACTGGTAGCCTATATAGAAACCTACAGCTAGTGTGCTGAGTTGCTAAGTTGAGTTAAACCATACCTTGTAATACCGCATTAGCGGCTAGATTTAGAGTTTTGTCGGTAAGGACCCGCGTATCTAACGCTGGCTTTTTTCTGGCCGCACCTTTAAAATAACTCTGGTATTGAGAGTCCACAGAATGGCCAAAAAAGGAGCGTAGAGCATATTTAACGCCACTGCAACTCTCGATACCAGAGTTGCATACGGACGCGGCCAGCCTCAAAAACCGGCTCGTGCACGATTCCCCCATAGGAAACAATGGGGCTGTTTGAGCTGAAAAAAAACCTAACACCTGCAAAAAAGCCGCGTTCAGCTCCTAACGCAGCCCCATTGTTTCCTATGGGGAAACACTTCCTACGTCTGCACCTAACACTCTAACATGTACCCCGAGTCTAAACACCCCTAGCCTTACACTTATTAACCCTTAATCTGCCGCCCCCGCTATCGCTGACCCCTGCATATTATTATTAACCCCTAATCTGCCGCTCCGTAAACCGTCGCTACTTACATTATCCCTATGTACCCCTAATCTGCTGCCCCTAACACCGCCGACCCCTATATTATATTTATTAACCCCTAATCTGCCCCCCACAACGTCGCCTCCACCTGCCTACACTTATTAACCCCTAATCTGACGACCGGACCGCATCGCTATTATAATAAAGTTATTAACCCCTAATCCGCCTCACTAACACTATAATAAATAGTATTAACCCCTAATCTGCCCTCCCTAACATCGCCGACACCTAACTTAAATTATTAACCCCTAATCTGCCGAACTAATCTCGCCGCTATTCTAATAAATGTATTAACCCCTAAAGCTAAGTCTAAGCCTAACACTAACACCCCCTAACTTAAATATAATTTAAATCTAACGAAATTAATTAACTCTTATTAAATAAATTATTCCTATTTAAAGCTAAATACTTACCTGTAAAATAAATCCTAATATAGCTACAATATAAATTATAATTATATTATAGCTATTTTAGGATTAATATTTATTTTACAGGTAACTTTGTATTTATTTTAACCAGGTACAATAGCTATTAAATAGTTAAGAACTATTTAATAGCTTAAATAGTTAAAATAATTACAAATTTACCTGTAAAATAAATCCTAACCTAAGTTACAATTAAACCTAACACTACACTATCAATAAATAAATTAAATAAAATACCTATAATTATCTACAATTAAACCTAACACTACACTATCAATAAATAAATTAAATAAAATACCTATAATTATCTACAATTAAACCTAACACTACACTATCAATAAATAAATTAAATACAATTCCTACAAATAAATACAATGAAATAAACTAACTAAAGTACAAAAAATAAAAAAGAACTAAGTTACAAAAAATAAAAAAATATTTACAAACATTAGAAAAATATTACAACAATTTTAAACTAATTACACCTACTCTAAGCCCCCTAATAAAATAACAAAGCCCCCCAAAATAAAAAAATGCCCTACCCTATTCTAAATTACTAAAGTTCAAAGCTCTTTTACCTTACCAGCCCTGAACAGGGCCCTTTGCGGGGCATGCCCCAAGAAGTTCAGCTCTTTTGCCTGTAAAAAAAAACATACAATACCCCCCCCAACATTACAACCCACCACCCACATACCCCTAATCTAACCCAAACCCCCCTTAAATAAACCTAACACTAAGCCCCTGAAGATCTTCCTACCTTATCTTCACCATACCAGGTTCACCGATCGATCCAGAAGAGCTCCTCCGATGTCCTGATCCAAGCCCAAGCGGGGGGCTGAAGAGGTCCATGATCCGGCTGAAGTCATCCAAGCGGGAGCTGAAGAGGTCCATGATCCGGATGAAGTCTTCTATCAACGGCATCTTCAATCTTCTTTCTTCGGGAGCCATCATCTTCCATCCGACGCGGAACATCCTCTTCTCCCGACGCCTACTAGCCGAATGACGGTTCCTTTAAATGACGTCATCCAAGATGGCGTCCCTCGAATTCCGATTGGCTGATAGGATTCTATCAGCCAATCGGAATTAAGGTAGGAATATTCTGATTGGCTGATGGAATCAGCCAATCAGAATCAAGTTCAATCCGATTGGCTGATTGAATCAGCCAATCAGATTGAGCTCGCATTCTATTGGCTGTTCCGATCAGCCAATAGAATGCGAGCTCAATCTGATTGGCTGATCGGATCAGCCAATCGGATTGAACTTGATTCTGATTGGCTGATTCCATCAGCCAATCAGAATTTTCCTACCTTAATTCCGATTGGCTGATAGAATCCTATCAGCCAATCGGAATTCGAGGGACGCCATCTTGGATGACGTCATTTAAAGGAACCGTCATTCGGCTAGTAGGCGTCGGGAGAAGAGGATGTTCCGCGTCGGATGGAAGATGATGGCTCCCGAAGAAAGAAGATTGAAGATGCCGTTGATAGAAGACTTCATCCGGATCATGGACCTCTTCAGCTCCTGCTTGGATGAAGACTTCACCCGGATCATGGACCTCTTCAGCTCCCGCTTGGATGATGACTTCAGCCGGATCATGGACCTCTTCAGCCCCCCGCTTGGGCTTGAATCAGGACATCGGAGGAGCTCTTCTGGATCGATCGGTGAACCTGGTATGGTGAAGATAAGGTAGGAAGATCTTCAGGGGCTTAGTGTTAGGTTTATTTAAGGGGGGTTTGGGTTAGATTAGGGGTATGTGGGTGGTGGGTTGTAATGTTGGGGGGGGGGTATTGTATGTTTTTTTTTTACAGGCAAAAGAGCTGAACTTCTTGGGGCATGCCCCGCAAAGGGCCCTGTTCAGGGTTGGTAAGGTAAAAGAGCTTTGAACTTTAGTAATTTAGAATAGGGTAGGGCATTTTTTTATTTTGGGGGGCTTTGTTATTTTATTAGGGGGCTTAGAGTAGGTGTAATTAGTTTAAAATTGTTGTAATATTTTTCTTATGTTTGTAACTATTTTTTTATTTTTTGTAACTTAGTTCTTTTTTATTTTTTGTACTTTAGTTAGTTTATTTCATTGTAGGTATTGTATTTAATTAATTTATTGATAGTGTAGTGTTAGGTTTAATTGTAGGTAATTGTAGGTATTTAATTTAATTTATTTATTGATAGTGTAGTGTTAGGTTTAATTGTAACTTAGGTTAGGATTTATTTTACAGGTAATTTTGTAATTATTTTAACTAGGTAGATATTAAATAGTTCTTAACTATTTAATAGCTATTGTACCTGGTTAAAATAAATACAAAGTTACCTGTAAAATAAATATTAATCCTAAAATAGCTATAATATAATTATAATTTATATTGTAGCTATATTAGGATTTATTTTACAGGTAAGTATTTAGCTTTAAATAGGAATAATTTATTTAATAAGAGTTAATTAATTTCGTTAGATTTAAATTATATTTAATTTAGGGGGGTGTTAGTGTTAGGGTTAGACTTAGCTTTAGGGGTTAATACATTTATTAGAATAGCGGTGAGCTCTGGTCGGCAGATTAGGGGTTAATGTTTGAAGTTAGGTGTCGGCGATGTTAGGGAGGGCAGATTAGGGGTTAATACTATTTATTATAGGGTTAGTGAGGCGGATTAGGGGTTAATAACTTTATTATAATAGCGGTGCGGTCTGGTCGGCAGATTAGGGGTTAATAAGTGTAGGCAGGTGGAGGCGACGTTGAGGGCGGCAGATTAGGGGTTAATAAATATAATATAGGGGTCGGCGGTGTTAGGGGCAGCAGATTAGGGGTACATAGCTATAATGTAGGTGGCGGCTCTTTGCGGTCGGCAGATTAGGGGTTAATTATTGTAGGTAGCTGGCGGCGACGTTGTGGGGGGCAGGTTAGGGGTTAATAAATATAATACAGGGGTCGGCGGTGTTAGGGGCAGCAGATTAGGGGTACATAAGTATAACGTAGGTGGCGGTCGGCAGATTAGGGGTTAAAAAAGTTTAATCGAGTGGCGGCGATGTGGGGGGACCTCGGTTTAGGGGTACATAGGTAGTTTATGGGTGTTAGTGTACTTTAGAGCACAGTAGTTAAGAGCTTTATGAACCGGCGTTAGCCCAGAAAGCTCTTAACTACTGACTTTTTTCTGCGGCTGGAGTTTTGTCATTAGAATTCTAACGCTCACTTTAGACACGACTCTAAATACCGGAGTTAGAAAGATCCCATTGAAAAGATAGGATACGCAATTGACGTAAGGGGATCTGCGGTATGGAAAAGTCGCGGCTGAAAAGTGAGCGTTAGACCCTTTTTTGAATGACTCCAAATACCGGCGGTAGCCTAAAACCAGCGTTAGGAGCCTCTAACGCTGGTTTTCACGGCTACCGCCAAACTCCAAATCTAGGCCTAGGTAAGCTCAAAAGGGACAAGTCTGGAGGCTCCTCCCCTGCATGAACATAGTCTGTACATACATACATATAGGCCACCAGCCACCCCAGTACTCATGAGCAAAGGTGTGATGTAGGATATTGTCTCATAATGTAGACTTAAACTAAACAGTCTTCATGTGTATGGGATGGCAGACAACAGTAAGTCCCCTGGAAAGGAGGGTAGGAGGTATCCTCTCTATCCGATGCCCAATCTAATGAGCGGGCCACAACAGTATGCCCAGAGTTCCCAATGTATAAGTGTAGGGCTAAAGATCTTCACCAGTAACTTTCCAGCACCCCCACAAAGATTCAAATGTCCCGTCTCTCCCAGCAATGTCTCCCCTCGTGGGGATCGGACTGTATCTACCGAAACATGCAGGGCAAGTTGCCGTTGAGGCTCCGGAAAGTAGGTCCCTTTCCGTTCAGACAAGAGTATCAGCGTGGTAGATTGTACACCACCAACTGGGTGCTCCCCTCCTGTAGTCTGTAGCTCCCGAGGATCAGCCGCATCCCCCTTAAGATAGGGCAAATGAAGGTGTGGAGACCGCTCCCAGCTAGGCAGATGCACATCGACCACGCCACCATTACCCAAAGTCAGCCCAGCGCCACTAGGGTGCAATGCGAGTTCCAAGCTTGCATCAGGTTCCTTCACTCTCACCAACTCAGATGTACCAGCCCACGTGGCAGTAAAGTTCACAAGCTGAGACAGGCTGTTGTAGCCACTGTCGATCTGCTCCTCAAGCCTCAGTAAAGCAATTTTCAGTCTAACATATAATTCTCCCATTCTGAATGTAGAAAGCCAAAGCGAAAGCTGCTACTATGTACTAAGTACCCAGTTTCCCGGGGGGGGGGGGAGGAAAAGATTTCTGCTCCCGTAGGAGTAAGCTATAGAATGATTTGTCCGGGTTAATGAGCTCTAACACTTGCTATAATAGCATATTCGTGGCATTTAGGGTATCCCCTTTGTAATACTGCAGTTGCTGAACAAGGATACCTCGTTAAAACATCTATTTCTCAACGGAGTGTATATCATAAGAGAGGAGCTCACAGCATAGCAGCCATCTTCGTTCATGATCCGGACACGCCCCCTCTCAACGCTGCTTTTTAAGGCTAATGCAAGACTCGTAATCTAGCCGATAGTTACTATGCATATAATTTTTCTGTTAGCTGCACCCACTGGTAATAATTTAGGCATGTTATAAATTATGTTTGTTTATTACGCAATGCATACGTTTATTGTGATAAGAGGGATAGTAGATTTTTTTCTAGCTAGATATTAAGATATTAGATCTTATACTAATAAGCCATATAATGCTTATACTTTATACTCCACTGCTGTGAAGGGTTCCTCTAGAGCTGTCTGCGGCGGGGACTGCAAGAGTGGACCTATTATACCCCAATGTAGGAATTATTCTTGCATCTTTGTGTGTCTATATCAGACATTTAATCTTACATGTGTTATGGCTTTAGTCTAAAGGTTCATTATGTTTCGCTAACATAGTTCCCATTAGGAAAGCTGAAGCAGAGCGCTTTATGTCAAATATATAGCTCACAGCCGGACCGTGTCATCTGGAATGGCAGGGTATGGAGACACTACTTTGCAGAGTGTCGACAAATTACTATTATGCAGTCATAAGGAATTCATTTTTCATGGAGTGCGATCACAGGCTGCCTCCATAAAACAGAGCAGACTTGGCATAGGATAAGGGTTCATATGCTCCCATACACTATTAAAAGCCTCTAATTGTTACAGTTTATGGTTTACGCTCTACATGAATGTTTGCTAACCTGATGTAAGAGTATATACAAACATGCAATCTGTAATGACCCTTATAACAGGTATCTACTACGTTAGAAAAAGGAAATTTAAGCTTACCTGATAAATTGATTTCTTCTACGATACGACGAGTCCACGGATTCATCCTTACTTGTGGGATATTATCCTCCTGCTAACAGGAAGTGGCAAAGAGCACCACAGCAGAGCTGTCTATATAGTTCCTCCCTTGACTCCACCCCCCAGTCATTCGACCGAAGGTATAGGAAGAAAAAGGAGAAACTAAAAAGGTGCAGAGGTGACTGAAGTTTGAAAAATAAAAACATAATCTGTCTAAAATGACAGGGAGGGCCGTGGACTCGTCATATCATAGAATAAATCAATTTATCAGGTAAGCATAAATTTCCTTTTCTTCTACTAGATACGACGAGTCCACGGATTCATCCTTACTTGTGGGATACAATACCAAAGCAACAGGACACGGATGAACGGGAGGGACAAGACAGATACCTAAACGGAAGGCACCACTGCTTGAAGAACTTTTCTCCCAAAAATGGCCTCAGAAGAAGCAAAAGTATCAAATTTGTAAAATTTGGAAAAGGTATGAAGTGAGGACCAAGTCGCAGCCTTACAAATCTGCATCATTTTTAAAAGCCCATGTGGAAGCCACCGCTCTAGTAGAGTGAGCTGTAATTTTTTCAGGAAGCTGCTGTCCAGCAGTCTCGTATGCCAAACGGATGATGCTTTTCAGCCAAAAAGAAAGAGAGGTAGC
Source organism: Bombina bombina (assembly GCF_027579735.1). NCBI lineage: Eukaryota > Metazoa > Chordata > Amphibia > Anura > Bombinatoridae > Bombina > Bombina bombina. The sequence continues at coordinate 289,955,397 of NC_069499.1, read as the reverse complement.
CGTAGCTTTTTGACCCCTATACTTCCCAGAATAAACAACAAATAGGGAAGATGTTTGACGGAAATCCTTGGTCGCTTGTAAGTAAAACTTCAAGGCACGAACCACGTCCAAGTTATGTAACAGACGCTCCTTCTTAGAACAAGGATTAGGACACAGAGAAGGAACAACAATTTCCTGATTAATATTCTTATTTGAGACAACCTTAGGAAGGAATCCAGGTTTAGTACGCAAAACCACCTTATCAGAATGAAATATAAGATAAGGCGAGTCACATTGTAACTCAGAAAGCTCAGAAACTCTTTGAGCCGAAGAGATAGCAACCAAAAACAAAACTTTCCAAGATAATAGCTTAATATCTATGGAATGCATGGGTTCAAACGGAACCCCTTGAAGCACATTTAGAACTAAATTCAAACTCCATGGCGGAGCAACAGGTTTAAACACAGGCTTGATTCTAACTGAAGCCTGACAAAAAGATTGAACGTCTGGGACATCCGCCAGACGCTTGTGTAGTAAAATTGACAAAGCAGAAATTTGTCCCTTTAAGGAATTAGCCGATAACCCCTTCTCCAATCCTTCTTGGAGAAAAGACAAAATCCTAGGAATCCTAATCCTACTCCATGAGTAGCCCTTGGATTCGCACCAATAAAGATATTTACGCCATATCTTATGGTAAATTTTCCTAGTGACAGGCTTCCGAGCCTGAATCAAGGTATCAATGACCGACTCAGAGAATCCCCGCTTAGATAAAATCAAGCGTTCAATCCCCAGGCAGTCAGTTGCAGAGAAATTAGATTTGGATGTTGGAACGGACCTTGAATGAGAAGGTCCTATCTCAGTGGCAGTTTCCACGGTGGCAGAGATGACATTTCCACCAGGTCTGCATACCAAGTCCTGCATGGCCACGAAGCCCTCTCCTGTTTGATTCTGGCAATCAGATGAGGTAGGAGATGAAAAGGAGGAAACACATAAGCCAGGTTAAATGACCAAGGTACTGCTAGAGCATCTATCAGTACTGCTTGGGGGTCCCTTGATCTGGACCCGTAACAAGGAAGTTTGGCATTCTGACGAGATGCCATCAGATCCAATTCCGGTGTGCCCCATTGACGAATCAATGCCGCAAACACCTCCGGATGGAGCTCCCATTCCCCCTGATGAAAAATCCGCTTCCCAGTTGTCCACTACTGGGATGTGGATCGCTGATAGATGGCAAGAGTGAGTCTCTGCCCATCAAATTATCTTGGAAACCTCTATCATCGCTAGAGAACTCTTTGTTCCCCCTTGATGATTGATATATGCTACAGTCGTGATATTGTCCGACTGGAATCTTATGAATTTGGCCAAGGCCAACTGAGGCCACGCTTGAAGCGCGTTGAATATTGCTCTCAGTTCCAGAATATTGATTGGTAGTAGGGACTCCTCCTGAGTCCACACACCCTGAGGCTGGCGTCCGACGTCACTATGACCCATGCTGGTCTGCGGAAGCACATTCCCTGGGACAGATGATCCTGTGACAACCACCAGAGAAGAGAGTCTCTGGTCTCTAGATCCAGATTTATCTGAGGAGATAAATCTGCATAATCCCCATTCCACTGTCTGAGCATGCACAGCTGCAGTGGTCTGAGATGTAAGCGAGCAAACGGAACGATGTCCATTGCCGCTACCATTAATCCAATGACCTCCATACACTGCACCACTGATGGCCGAGGAATGGACTGAAGTGCTCGGCAAGTGGTTAAGATCTTTGACTTTCTGACCTCCATCAGAAATATTTTCATGTCTACCGAGGAATGGAACTCTTGTCAGTGGAACTAGTGAACTCTTTTGTATATTCACCTTCCACCCGTGAGTTCTTAGAAAAGCCAACACAATGTCCGTGTGAGATTTGGCTAGCTGGTAAGTTGACGCCTGAATCAAAATATCGTCCAGATAGGGCGCCACTACTTTGCCCCGCGGCCTTAGAACCGCCAGAAGGGACCCGAGCACCTTTGTGAAAATTCTGGGAGCTGTGGCCAATCCGAAAGGGAGGGCCACAAACTGGTAGTGTTTGTCCAGGAAGGTGAACCTGAGAACCTGGTGATGATCTCTGTGGATAGGAATGTGAAGATACGCATCCTTTAAGTCCACGGTAGTCATTTATTGACCCTCCTGGATCATTGGTAAAATATTTTGAATGGTCTCCATCTTGAATGATGGGACTCTGAGAAATTCGTTTAGACATTTGAGATCTAAAATCGGTCTGAAGGTTCCCTCTTTTTTGGGAACCACGAACAGATTTGAGTAAAACCCCTGCCCCTGTTCTAGTTTTGGAACTGGGCAGATTACACCCATAGTATATAGGTCTTTTACACAGCGTAAGAACGCCTCTCTTTTTGTCTGGTCTACAGACAAACGTGAAAGATGAAATCTCCCTCTTGGGAGAAAATCCTTGAATTCTAGTCAATACCACTGGGTCACGATTTCTAATGCCCAGGGATCCTGAACGTCCCTTGCCCAAGCCTGAGCGAAGAGAGAAAGTCTGCCCCCTACTAGATCCGGTCCCGGATCGGGGGCTACCCCTTCATGCTGTCTTTATTCCAGGTCTGGTTAGGTCTCCAGACTGACTTTGATTGTGCAAAATTCCCCTCCTGCTTTGTGGCGGAGGAGGAAGTAGAGGGTCCACCTTTAAAGTTTCGAAAGGAACGAAAATTATTTTGTTTGGTCCTCAGTTTAACCGTCTTGTCCTGAGGAAGGGCATGACCTTTACCTCCAGTAATGTCGGAAATGATCTCCTTTAGTTCAGGCCCGAATAGGGTCTTACCTTTAAAAGGAATAGCTAAAAGTTTAGATTTTGATGACACATCAGCAGACCAAGACTTAAGCCATAACGCTCTACGCGCTAAAATGGCAAAGCCTGCATTTTTTGCCGCTAATTTAGCCATTTGAAAAGCGGCATCTGTAATAAAAGAATTAGCTAGCTTGAGAGCCTTAATTCTATCCAAACTATCATCTAATGGGGTCTCAACCTTAAGAGACTCCTCTAGAGCCTCAAACCAAAAAGCTGCTGCAGTAGTTACTGGAACAATGCACGCTATAGGTTGTAGAAGAAAACCCTGATGAATAAACAATTTCTTTAGAAGACCCTCTAATTTTTTATCCATAGGATCTTTGAAAGCACAACTGTCCTCAATAGGTATAGTTGTACGCTTAGCCAGGGTAGAAATAGCTCCCTCCACCTTAGGGACCGTCTGCCAGGAATCCCGAATGGTGTCAGATATGGGAAACATTTTATTAAAAGTAGGAGGGGGAGAGAACGGAATGCCTGGTCTATCCCATTCCTTAGTAACAATGTCCGAAATCCTTCTAGGGACTGGAAAAACATTAGTGTAAGTAGGGACCTCTAGATATTTATCCATTTTACACAATTTCTCTGGTGGGATGACAATAGGGTCACAATCATCCAGAGTCGCTAAAACCTCCCGGAGTAACAAGCGGAGGTGTTCAAGCTTAAACTTAAAGGCCGTCACATCTGAGTCTGTTTGAGGGAACATCTTTCCAGAGTCTGAAAGCTCTCCCTCAGACAGCAATTCCCCCACCCCCAAATCAGAACACTGTGAGGGTACATTGGAGATGGCCAATAAAGCATCAGAGGGCTCAGCATTTACTCTAATACCTGACCTGCTGCGCTTACCCTGTAAACCTGGCAGTTTAGATAATACCTCTGTAAGGGTAGTAGACATAACTGCAGTCATATCTTGCAGGGTGAAAGAATTAGACGCACTAGATGTACTAGGTGTCGCTTGCGTAGGCGTTAAAGGTTTTGACACTTCGGAAGAATTGGATGGCATAACCTGATTCTCTTCAGACTAAGAATCATCCCTAGACATACTTTTATCACTTAAAATATGTTCTTTGCAATGTAAGGCCCTTTCAGTACATGAGGGACATATCTTAAGTGGGGGTTCCACAATGTCTTCTAAACACATAGAACATTGACTTTCCTCAATGTCAGACATGTTGAACAGGCTAGTAATAACCACAAAAAGTCCTGAAAACACTTTATGTAGTGAAAAAAACAACAATTTGAAAAAACGGTACTGCGCCTTTAAGAGTAAAAAAGCATACAAGTTTTCCAAAACTGTCTTAAAATGTAGTAAATATCACAATTTTAGCATATATGTGTTTAATCTTGTCAGCTAAGATTGCACCACAAGTAAGGAAAAGTTAACCCTTTATAGAAAAAAACGTTACTCAAAAACGTTTATGAACAGTAATAAATCAACCCCCTGCACCACGCCACAGCTCTGCTGTGGCACCTGCCTGCCCTCAGGGATCTGTAAGACACACTATTCCTTCGTTTTTTTGTCTAAATCTGCAGCCTAGGCCCACCGGAGCTGGAGCTTGCTGTCTGTATAATCATTTCAACTGCGCATCTGAGGCGTGAAAATAGGCCCCGCCCATCAACATCGATGTCTCTCATGCCTAATGGGAACCGCTGCAAAGCGGTCTAGCAAACTAGCCATGTGGGTTCTCATATAACCCATCCATTAATGAAAGCCATGTGAACCCTTACAGTGCCATCAGCCACAAAAAACGTTTGTACATAAAAACGTTAAGTATCCCCAAAACATGAAAACGTTTTGCCAACAAAACATTATGATAACAGTGTCAACCAAATTGTGCCATAAAAATTAGGTTCGAGTAATACCCCCTTCTTTACATGTAGGATTACTGCTTACCCCTTCCCTTAAGGGAACTATGTCAGCCAGTTCTGAAATACCACAGTCTCTCCAGAAATAAATGACTGAACATACCTCAATGCTTGTAGTATGAAAAACGTTCCTCACACTGAAGATTCTCAAGTACTCCTCAGCCATTCTGTGGGAACTACTCTGGATCTTAGTGACCACTGCTAAGATCATCAGTCTCCAGGCAGAAATCTTCATCCATCTGCTGCCTGAGAAAAAATAGCACTCACCGGTACCATTTAAAATAAAAAAGTCTTGCTTGAAGAAAATAAAAACTTTCATTTTATCACCTCTTTCACTTTTCCTCTTCCTATTACTTAGTGTAGGCAAAGAGAATGACTGGGGGTGGAGTCAAGGGAGGAGCTATATAGACAGCTCTGCTGTGGTGCTCTTTGCCACTTCCTGTTAGCAGGAGGATAATATCCCACAAGTAAGGATGAATCCGTGGACTCGTCGTATCTAGTAGAAGAAAAAGTATATAATGTCCCAGAGATATTGCAGCTCAGTCTGACCTTTTATTACTTCGTTAGAGGCACTGGTTTCTTTTTTGATGGCAGTATTAACACGTTCATAGCCTTTTGTTTTCTATGTGTCTTAATTAGCCATACGTTTTAAATTGTTCTCAAGTTATAGCATAACTAGTTATGTCAGACGTCTACTATGACTTATACCATGACTCGTAGCCTGCTGCAGAGTAACTACATAAGTACTCTTATAAAGCTGACATATTTCATATTTTTCCTTAGTATAGTAGCCATAGACATATTTGTAGGAACTAATCTTGCATCTTTGTGTTTCTATATCAGACATTTAATCTTACATGTGTTATGGCTTTAGTCTTAAGGTTCATTATGTTTCGCTAACATAGTTCCCATTGGGAGAGCTGAAGCAGAGCGCTTTGTGTCAAATATATAGCTCACAGCCGGATCGTGTCATCTGGAATGGAAGGGAATGGAGACACTACTTATACCATGACTCGTAGCCTGCTGCAGAGTAACTACATAAGTACTCTTATAAAGCTGACATCTTTCCTTTTTTCCTTAGTATAGTAGCCATAGAAATATTTGTACATGACACTTTTGACTATAGTTATGCCACTTAATATCCTTACTATTCATAGGACCTAAAACTACTAGCTAATATTTACCTGATGTCACGGATACCAGGCTGCAAGGGTTAAACCCCTACCCCCTATAACCTCACCCCTGTTGTTATCTAGTCTAGGTGTAAAGTGTCTTTCTGTTATTGTGTGAGTCATCCATTGTCCTTTTGTAAGTCAGGATGTGATTAGAATCTTGTTTAACTAACCATTGTCTGATGTTTGTCTCATTGTATAATATTTGTTTCTATTTGTGTAGTAACTACCCCCATTTATTGGAAATGTATAAAAGCTGTGTTTTCTGTGCAATAAAGCAGTTATTTTTTTCACCTGAATGCTAGTCTGTCTAGTCATTTAGGTGGGCTCCTGCTAGAATCACTTTCCTGGGCTACATAGCAGTTTGTTCCAGACAGCGGAAGGACCCGTTTGGCGGAGCTACCCAGCCGGGGTAGCCGGGGATCCGTCACATTGGTTGGCAGCGGTGGGATGCTTCCCTCTACCTGGAACGTCCAAACCACCAACTGAAGATCTTGCCAGATGGAGCAGTACCATGGGCTCCGGAAGGAAGAATTAAGAATGTTGCTGCAGGCTAGAGGGAAAGTCGCTGGCAACAAGACAAAGGCAGTACTCGTAGCCGAACTGATGGAGGGCGATCGGGCTAGCGAACAGGCTGGTGGGTCGGACAGCGACCAAAGCGGAGGATGGCCAAGTACAGCCTCCACTCAAGGGACTACAGTGTCCGACATGCAGCGGCAGGTACAGTGGCAACTGGCTCTCTATGGACCTAACTCCCCCGAGGAGATCATTACTCGGAAAGTGACTGACGCCACCAAGGTACATATGTTGGAGCTTCAGAAGTCTATGGGTGGGGGTCATGCCGGATCCCCTGGACTCCCCTTCACGGCCCAAGAAACTACCTCACGGGGCTTTCCGAACATTCCAGGATGATGAGAGCGAGGGTTCCTACCGCCTGGATCCATTTGGACTGGAAAACCGACGCCCGCAATGTAGAAGTGGGGGTTATGCAAAACATCCCTGCTGAGGTCCTGTTGGGAAACAACCTCGGCCACCTTGTCTATGCCTTTTTGGGGAATACCTCTCCAGACACCTGCCCTGTGACTACCCGCCAGCAGGCCAGATGCCAAGCCACCTCACCAACTCTGGGGACCCAGGTAAGACCTACTGCCCCGACTCCTACCTTACCCCGACTTTCCGACACCCCCTCCTGGGCAACCCCTTCTGACTTTGCCAAAGAGACCTTGAGCAACCCAACCCCAGCCCCTTACCAAGACCGAGTAGGTGCTGACGCCCAGGGCCCCGGAGACGAATGGTTCCAGTGGGAGGGCGAGCTCCTGTACTGGATCTCCAAGAGGAGAGTACCGAAGAAGTTTCGGTCCAACCTGCTGAAAATATGGCATGACATTCCCTTAGCTGGCCACTTAGGAAAACAAAGGACCCACCACCGCTTGACTCAAACCTTGTTCTGGCCAGGCATTACAGCCGATATTAAGGAATACTGTAAATCCTGTGAGGTTTGCCAGAAGGTAGTAAAGACGAGAGATCATACGAAAGCCCCCCTCCATCCCCTGCCTAGCAGTAAACATCGTGGGGCCATTAGCTCGGCCCAGCCCCTCAGGGAAGAAATACATCCTTACGGTGGTAGACTATGCCACCCGATACCCAGAGGCAATCCCCTTGACCAATATCCAGGCAGAGACCATAGCAGATGCGATGCTCTGGATATTCACCAGGGTAGGCTTCCCTCGGGAAGTGGTTTCTGATCAGGGAACACAGTTCACTGCGGAAATCACTCAACAACTCTGGAAGTTGTGTGGGATTAAACCACTGCACAGCTCCCCTTACCATCCCCAGACAAATGGGCTGTGTGAGAGGTTTAACGGGACCCTAAAGCAACTGCTTCGGACATTCTCGGCCACTCACAGGGACTGGGAAAAATTCCTGCCGCATCTCCTCTTTGCATATCGAGAGGTGCCTCAGGAATCCACAGGTTTTTTCCCCCTTTGAACTACTGTATGGTCGAAAGGTTAGGGGCCCGCTAGATTTGGTATGAACCCACTGGGAGGGAGCCACAGGGGGGGAAGAGCACTCTGTCGTGGGGTACGTACTCCAGCTCAGGGACCGGCTGCAGGATCTGGCAGCCCAGGTCCATGAGAACCTTCAGACCTCTCAGCACAAACATAAGCAATGGTATGATCACAATGCCCGTACCTGAACCCTGTTAGTGGAACAGAAGGTCCTCGCCCTGAAGCCTGTCAAAACAGACAAGCTACGGGGGAACTTCCGGGCGGCGGCCATGACAGGCTGCTTAATTGCTAGCTGCTAAAGGCTTCTACACTAATCTGGCTAAAATTAACTTTTATATACATCAACGCTTGGTTAAACTCAGTTCAAGAGGTGCATCTGAAGGAGCCCTTTAATTGAAACTAACTATTACTCCGAGCAAAGGCAGCTACAATTTACTGGAGACTTTCTGAGGTTGAGGCCTCCTAACTAACCCCCCGGCGGAGCACCTTCGGGCCTCTGTCGTTAAGAAGTACTTTGAAAGTACAGATCCTGCCCATCTATAGCGGGGATTACTCTGTTAAGCGTACCAGATGGAGGACGCTATTTTACTTGAGCAGATCACCAGCATCTTCGAGGAACATTTTGCTCGTCTCACAAGAGCATTACGTGCAGCATGGGGGAAAGATGGCGACACAGTCCCGCAACACAGCGCAGGCATAGTGAATGTGCTACCGCCTAGTCCAGATCATACAAAGGAGGAGAACCTCTTAGTAATAGAGCAGAATGAGTTACCTCTGACAGATGTGTGCCACCGGGAGAGAATGCTGATACTGGGCGCCGATGCGTGTCCTGAAGAGATGGGGGTAAACACCGGTATCACAACCCGACTCCCCGACGCCTTACATTTAACCCCTACAATAGTTGCGGATCGTTATGCTGCCCTAAAGAAACAAGGAGCCCAATATGATGCCGTGTCTGTGGATGCCCCACTTCTGCGGGCGGGTGGGACGACCCCAGAAGTGAATGGGCGACTGCCTAGCGAGGGGAATAACACAGCAGCGGTCCCGCATTGTATGGAGCATAGCCTGCTACGGAACTCTAGTTTGCCGTGGCTTATCTTGAGAAGTCACTTTTACCCCGAGTCCTGCTCCGTTGTGTTGAAGACTGGTATAGGCTAGTAAGCAGCACATTTGAGAGACAAGGAGATGTGTAGTAAACTCCTTACAACTCCCTATGCACTTCAAGCTACACGGACTTTGTGAACATTTTTTGGTTAACTTAGGGTGGCCTGGACTCTTAAGCAATATTTACTCATGATTATAAGATAAGTAGCAGAGGTTTTTCTCCTTTTCTTTTTATTGGATAACACATGAATATGATAATACTTAGGTATAAAGTTTCCTTGTTTTTTTTTTGTTTTTTTTTCCTTACCAAGTAACGGCTTGTTATAGATACTACAGCAGAGACCTATAGATTTGTGTGAATTAACTATGGCCTGGACTTACAACTAATATGTGTTCAAAATTATAAATTCAATAGTAGTATTTTTGTCAAGTAATACATGATTATGATAATGTTTTGTCATAAAGTCACACCACTTTTACTAGGTAATGGTTTATTATAACCGTGAAATATGGATTCTACTTATTGCTACCACTTTTTCTGTATATGTATGCTGGACTTTAGATTATTATAAGAGTTTCAATCATATATATTTCTGTAACAGCCATTTATAGCCTCACCTATTCAGAAACAGCAACTCTACTATCATATTGCCTTACCTTGGTGCTTTTAGAGGTGGTGGATGGGGATCCCGCTGTCTGCGGCCGGGATGGTGGGCCCCCGGCACCGGCGCTATACATAAAGGTATTCTGCAACTGAACTTATGCCTGAGGTGGCTTGTCCACCATTAATACTAACCTGGAGGATTAGAAAATCTGCTCCACATGAATAGGAATATAAGCTATATACTATATATATGCACCAGCTAAGTGCCTCTCTCCTAGAAATCTATAGTTTACATTATATTATGTGCATATCTTAGGTGTACCACCAACTAATATCTGGACCCAGGCAATTATTGAATGTATATCTACTTGATCTTAGCCTTGTCTTTTCCCAGACATATGTACATATCGATAGCTCCTTATAATGTTGGTGATGGCGGACTGCTTATTACCACAGTATCAATCTAGACATATCCATATATTCTAAAATCCTCTGGTAGACCCAGTTTACAAAAGTGTCCTTTTCCCCCTTTATGTCAAGTTTTCAACAATATAAAACTAAAAACTGAGGTGCAGACACTGAGATCCAAAAGTGGTCTCCTACAGTAGAGATAACCTTCTGTTTTATCATTTACTCCATGGTAAGAGGTCCAAAAGTGGCCTTTTTGAAACGGTAGAAAGGTTTAAACATTACTCTCATTGGCGTACCGTTGTATTGTTTCTCTTTTTCCTTTATTTTTACAGCAACTGTAAATATTACTAACTATAAGCTATATACATTGCAGATGTCGTTTGTTAGATTTGTAGTCTTAACGTGTAACTTATGCAAAAGCATTGTAAGCAATTTCACATGCTGTAATTCTTTATTTGTATGCCAAAACTGTACCTCCAATAAAAAAAAATAAATAAAAAAAACAGACAAGCTACAGGACTCTTGGCAAGGACCCTACTGGGTTGTGGAACAACTGAACAACACCACATACCTGGTAGCAAAGTGTTCAGATGAAAGGATCCGTCGAACCTTTCATGTGAATATGTTGAAGGCATACATAGAAAGACCCAGAGATGTGGCCGCTATCTGTGCACGGGCAGTGGAGGACTCTGAAAGTCTTCCAATGCCGGAGCTGCCCGGACCTACTGACGCCCCCCAGGGGGTGGATGACATATCCCTAGACGACAGGTTAGAGCCCGGACAGAAAAGGCAGGTCCAGCGACTCCTAGAACAGAGAAGTGACATGTTCTCTACTGTCCCTGGGTTTACCACCACAGCCATCCACCGGGTGGAGACCCCAGGACAGACCCCCCTGCGACAGGCTGCCTACAGGGTCCCAGAGGCAGGGAAAGTATGCACTGGGAGCTCCGGAAAATGTTGGACCTCGGTGTCATTGAACTGTCCAAAAGTCCCTGGGCCTCCCCGGTAGTGTTAGTACCCAAGAAGGACGGAACTACCCGGTTCTGCGTTGACTACCGTAGACTCAACAACAGAACCACCACTGACGCCTATCCCATGCCACGAGTAGATGACCTGTTAGATCGAATCGCCCGGGGCCACTTCCTGACAACCCTTGACCTATGGGTACTGCAGGCTACTACCGGAGGTTTGTCCCCAATTACAGCACCCTCGCCAAACCCCTGATTGACCTGACTCATAAACGACTTCCCCGACAGGTCCTGTGGTCCCCCGAGTGTGAACAAGCCTTCCAGAGTCTTAAGCCTGCCTTGATCTCTGCTCCAGTACTGGCCACTCCTAACCCAGCCAAATGCTTTTCTGTCCACACAGATGCCTCCATGTTCGGGTTGGGGGCCATACTAAGTCAGGCAGACGAGGAAGGAAAGGACCACCCCGTTGTCCACCTCAGTCGAAAACTGCTACCCCGGGAAGTAGGCTACACGGCAGTCGAGAAAGAGTGTCTGGCGCTGGTATGGGCTTTGAAGAAGTTGCAGCCCTACCTATATGGAAGACCCTTCACCATCCTCACTGAGCATAATCCCCTTGTATGGCTCAACCGAGTTTACGGGGACAACGGGAGACTGTTGAGGTGGAGCCTAGTGATGCAGCCATTTAACTTTGACATTCAGTACCGACCGGGAAAAAGCAATGGGAATGCTGACAGACTTTCCCGGCGGACTGAAGTGGCATAAATTCCTCGGACATCCCCAGGCCGACCCGTATGTGGATCTAGCTGGGCCTGCCGAACTGGAGGGGGGGGGGAAGATGTCACGGATACCAGGCTGCAAGGGTTAAACCCCTACCCCCTATAACCTCACCCCTGTTTTTATCTAGTCTAGGTGGGAAGTGTCTTTCTGTTATTGTGTGAGTCATCCATTGTCTTTTTGTAAGTCAGGATGTGACTTACAAAAAGACAATGTATTGTAGGATGTAACCATTGTCTGATGTTTGTCTCATTGTATAATATTTGTTTCTATTTGTGTAGTAACTACCCCCATTTGTTGGAAATGTATAAAAGCTGTGTTTTCTGTGCAATAAAGCAGTTCTTTTTTTCACCTGAATGCTAGTCTGTCTAGTCATTTTGGTGGGCTCCTGCTAGAATCACTTTCCTGGGCTACATAGCAGTTTGTTCCAGACAGCGGAAGGACCCGTTTGGCGGAGCTACCCAGCCGGGGTAGCCGGGGATCTGTCACACCTGATATATTTTAGATACTGAGAGTTAGGAGGTCATCATTTGTATTTGTATTATGATCCTCAGGACTATTAGAACAAGGGTTTAAGATGATCACTACACTGGCATATTGATCTGCAATTCTACTACTCTACCTGGCCTTGATATAACCCTTTATGGGTTGGCTGATGCGTATATTACCTACCATATATAGTTTAGCTATAGTAGCAAGCCGACTCTAATCTTTTGGATATATTCTCCTCCACAAATAATACTAATACTATTAGCCTTGTACATATAGGGGTCATCTCACGCCTCTTGTGGGATGTCTCTGCTGAAAAATCCTGAAACATCAATATGTGCTTATCTTTTATTATAAAAGGAATTTTCAGTTTATAGAGTTGCAAAAGATTAACTTTATCCTGGTAATTTAGGTATTTGACTTAAGATTCCCATCTGGAAATTGTCTTTTAAAAACTGTCCTATGTGCTCTTTCTACTGGTATAGCTGCGTGAATCAGTTCCATTCCAAGCAACAACGGTAATTCGGATTATGTAAATTTAACCAAGTCTTGTAATTCCAGTTTCAGGCACTCCAATGATTCTTATGTTATTTTGTTGCGAGCGGCCCTCTAGCTCGTCTAGTCTATTTTGCATAAGCACAATATGTGAGGATTGTTCTCTGATTTTTAGATCTTGCTGATGAGTAGCATCCTCTAGATCTGAAATTCTCTGTTCCGCTTCATCTAATCTATTTGTGAATTGCTTAACTTCACTAGTTAGTGTCCCTAGATCTTTGCGTAGTTGTTCGATTTGTGGTAACATAAGATCTGAAATTTGTTTAACTATGTCCAAAGACAATCACCTAGATTTAGAGTTTTGCGGCCAAAGGGGTGCGTTAGCTACGCGTCTTTTTTTTCTAGCACTGCTTCTAAACAACGCTGGTATTGAGAGTTCTCTGAAGGGCTGCGTTAGGCTCCAAAAAGGGAGCGTACAGACATATTTACCGCCACTTCAACTCTCAATACCAGCATTGCTTACGGTAGCGGCTAGCTGGAAAAACGTGCTCGTGCACGATTCCCCCATAGGAAACAATGGGGCAGTTTGGGCAGAAAAAAAACCTAACACCTGCAAAAAAGCAGCGTTAAGCTCCTAACGCAGCCCCATTGTTTCCTATGGGGAAACACTCTCTAAATCAGCACTTAACACCCTAACATGAACCCCGAGTCTAAACACCCCTAAATTTACACTTATTAACCCCTAATCTGCCGCCCCCGCTATTGCTGACACCTGCATTAGACAATTAACCCCTAATCTGCCACTCCGGACACCGCCGCCACCTACATTATCCCTATGAACCCCTAATTTGCTGCCCCCAACATCGCAGACACCTACATAATATTTATTAACCCCTAATCTGCCGCCCCCGCTATTGCTGACACCTGCATTAGACAATTAACCCCTAATCTGCCACTCCGGACACCGCCACCACCTACATTATCCCTATGAACCCCTAATTTGCTGCCCCCAACATCGCAGACACCTACATAATATTTATTAACCCCTAATCTGCCCCCCCAACGTCGCCGCTACCTTACCTACACTTATTAACGCCTAATCTGCCGACCGGACCTCGCCGCTTCTCTAATAAAGTTATTAACCCCTAAACCGCCACACTCCCGCCTCGCAAACCCTATAATAAATAGTATTAACCCCTAATCTGTCCTCCCTAATATCGCCGCCACCTAACTTCAAGTATTAACCCCTAATCTGCCGACCGGACCTCGCCGCTACTCTAATAAATGTATTAACCCCTAAAGCTAACCCTAACACCCCCCTAAATTAAATATAATTTTAATCTAACGAAATAAATTAACTCTTATTAACTAAAGTATTCCTATTTAAAGCTAAATACTTACCTGTAAAATAAACCCTAATATAGCTACAATATAACGAATAATTATATTGTAGCTATTTTAGGATTTATATTTATTTTACAGGCAACTTTGTATTTATTTTAACTAGTTACAATAGCTATTAAATAGTTATTAACTATTTAATAGCTACCTAGTTAAAATAATTACAAAATTACCTGTAAAATAAATCCTAACCTAAGTTACAATTAAACCTAACACTACACTATCAATAAATTAATTAAATAAACTACCTACAATTACATACAATTAAATAAACTAAACTAAATTACAAAAAAAACAAAACACTAAATTACAACAACAAAAAAAGATTACAAGAATTTTAAACTAATTACACCTACTCTAAGCCCCCTAATAAAATAAAAAAGCCCCCCAAAATAATAAAGGTCCCTACCCTTTTCTAAATTATAAAGTTAACAGCTCTATTACCAGCTCTTAAAAGGGCTTTTTGCGGGGCATGCCCCAAAGTAATCAGCTCTTTTGCCTGTAAAAAAAACACAATACCACCCTCCAACATTACAACACACCACCCACATACCCCTACTCTAACCCAAACCCCCCTTAAATAAACCTAACACTACCCCCCTGAAGATCTCCCTACCTTGAGCCGTGTTCACCCAGCCAGGCACCGATGGACCAAAAGAGGACATCAGGAGCGGCAGAAGTCTTCATCCTATCCGGGCAGAAGAGGACATCCGGACCGGCAGACATCTTCATCCAAGCGGCATCTTCTATCTTCATCCATCCGACGAGGAGCGGCTCCATCTTCAAGAACATCCTCTTCCTTCCGACGACTACCGACGAATGAAGGTTCCTTTAAGTGACGTCATCCAAGATGGCGTCCCTCAAATTCCGATTGGCTGATAGGATTCTATCAGCCAATCGGAATTAAAGTAGGAAAAATCTGATTGGCTGATTGAATCAGCAAATCAGATTCAAGTTCAATCGGATTGGCTGATCCAATCAGCCAATCAGATTGATCTCGCATTCTATTGGCTGTTTAGATATCGAGATCAATCTGATTGGCTTAGGGGGGTGTTAGGGTTAGGGTTAGACTTAGCTTTAGGGGTTATTTAATTAGGGGTTAATTAATACATTTATTAGAGTAGCGGCGAGGTCCGGTCGGCAGATTAGGGGTTAATACTTGAAGTTAGGTAGCGGCGATGTTAGGGAGGGCAGATTAGGGGTTAATAATATTTATTATAGGGTTTGCGAGGGGGAAGTGCGGCGGTTTAGGGGTTAATAACTTTATTAGAGTAGCGGCGAGGTCCGGTCGGCAGATTAGGGGTTAATAAGTGTAGGTAAGGTAGCGGCGACGTTGGGGGGGGGTCAGATTAGGGGTTAATAAATATTATGTAGGTGTCGGCGATGTTAGGGGCAGCAGATTAGGGGTTCATAGGGATAATGTAGGTGGCGGCGGTGTGCGGTTGGCAGATTAGGGGGTTAAAATTTTTTATTATAGTTGTGGCGATGTGGGGGGACCTCAGTTTAGAGGTACATAGGTAGTTTATGGGTGTTAGTGTACTTTATAGCACAGTAGTTAAGAGCTTTATAAACCGGCGTTAGCCCAGAAAGCTCTTAACTACTGACTTTTTTCTGCGGCTGGAGTCTTGTCGGTAGAGGGTCTACTGCTCACTTCAGCCAAGACTCTAAATACCGGCGTTAGGAAGATCCCATTGAAAAGATAGTATACGCAATTGGCGTAAGAGGATCTGCGGTATGGAAAAGTCGCGGCTTGAAAGTGAGTGTTAGACCCTTTCCTGCCTGACTCTAAATACCAGCGGGCAGCCAAAAGCAGCGTTAGGAGCCCTTAACGCTGCTTTTGACGGCTACCGCAGAACTCTAAATGTATTTTGTAAGGCCATACTAGGGGAAGTGGGTATAGGCTCATTCAAAGTCCCATTACTGCTCCTAGATTTTTTATCTTTTGCTTTCGACGGCATAACCGGTGATAGTTTAACCTTATTTTGAGTAATATATTTATCCATAGAGAAAAAAGGAATTACCAGTGTATAATATAATAACCACACATGTAAAAAAAATAAAGAAATACAAATTAAAAAAAAAATAAAGAAAAAAATAAAGAGGTGCCTACCTGTCCTGCAGCTCACGGAGTGACTTCCCTCACAGAAGAGACAATCTGGACATGAAAAAACAGCAGTGCAGTAAAAATGGAGATCGGAGCAGTCGACTACAACGTCACAGCTACGCAGCTCTGAAAGCGCACCAAAAAGAAACCGCTTCAGCAAGAACCCACCTCTTTTCAAATACAGAGCTGTCCTAGCAGTTACAGAGCCCTAACTGCCAAAAAAATGGCTTACAACAGTAAATCTCTATGATCAAAAGTTAAAGTATAAAAACTACTATAACACACTGAGCCACCATAAATCCCACTCCTCACAGTCTCAATGCCCAAACTGCCTTAAAGAAACCCCAAACATGAAGGTTTAATAAAGTCCCATATTAAATAAGACAGCCTTTAGCTGTAACAAGTGCCATCAATCTCCTTGCAAAAGAAAATTGAAATGGCACTTACCTGTCCAGCAGCAGGACAGCTCACCTGGTTTGAGAGGGTGCAGCACGTCACATGGACCTGTGAAGAGAGAAAGAAACTGAGTAAACCTACTCAGGCTTTCTAGCTAGTGCAGCAGATTCTTGAGAAAGTGCAGTGAGGATTGTACCCCTCAAGTGCTCAAAAGCCACCACTGCCCTACTGAAGAGACTGATGTGGACTAGGCTAGACCCCAGAAAAGAACAGCGTAAGCTTACTCTGCTCTAAAAATAATAAAATCTTGATTGAAGAAAACTTCTCATCAGACACCTAAACTTCACCTCCTCCTTGCACTACAGGCAAAGAAAATGACTGGGGGATTGTGGGTAGGGGAGTGATATTTCACAGCTTTGCTGTGGTGCTCTTTGCCTCCTCCTGCTGGCCAGGAGTGATATTCCCAACAGTAATTGATGATGATCCGTGGACAGGACTCACCGTGTCATTACCGTGTCATTACAAAAGAAATAAAAAAATCCTAACTCTAAGCCCCAAATAGGTACTCACCGTTCCTGAAGACCGGCAGAGAAGGTCCTCTTCCAGGCGGTGGTGAAATCTTCTTGGAACCGGCGACATCTTCCATCTTCATCCAGGACCAAGCTGGCGTGGAGCGGAGATAACCGCGGAACTGAAGACCGGCCAGTTCCCTTTTCAGGGCAATGCCCATACAAATGCCCCTTTAGGGGCAATGGGCAGTTTAGGATTTTTTTAGTGTTAGGTTTTTTTATTTTGGGGGGGTTTGGTGGGTGGGGGTTTTACCGTTAGAGGGAAGACTTAGGCCTCGATGATTGAAAGCTCGTTTTTAAAATGATATGATGTAAAGATGTTCGCACTGGAGTGCGAATATAATATCGTAATGAATGAAAGTGTTCGAAATTGATTGCGTGTATGTATTCGAAATGGGCGTTTTTTCGTCATTCGACATACGCTGCAAATGGTTTTTTTGGTTTGCGTAATGTTAAATACCCACTTCGTATGTGTAATTCTGTATTCGTAATTTTTTTAAAAAGTGTCTATTGATCAATTGTATTATCAACTTTGAACTTAGAAATTCAGATTTGTATATTATAAATATTAAATGTCCAAAACTCATGTATTATTTCTGACTTCTGTTTATTTTGAAATAAAAAGAAAATTAATACAATTGCATTCATAAGTAAAGCAATGCAATGCAATGTAATTATACAGTTTTAAATAAAAAATAATTATTAATCATGTGTTCCCTCACACTGGTGTTTACAGCAGGGTCCTGTGAAGAAAATTCATTTTGAATTATTCCATGTTCATCATCATAATCCACATCCATATCTAGATTATTTTCAATGGCTAAATTATGAAGCATACAACACAAAGTTATTATGTCTGCAGCCTTTGTCGGTTGATATTTTAATGCTCCTCCAGTTTTATCAATACAACGGAACCTACTCTTAAGAAGTCCAAATGTACGTTCAATAGCTGATCTTGCTTTTGAGTGTGCGTCATTGAACTTCATTTCTTTTCTGTTTGCTGGTTTGGAGACAGGTGTGATTAACCATTTGTAACATGGGTATCCTGCATCTCCTGTTGGATGTATGATTTATGGTTAGTATTACAAATAATTTATTTTATGTATTAGGCAATTAAACATCTTAGTACATAACTTGTCAAGTATCAAACCATTTCCACAAATTCCTGCATTCATATCTTCATAAAGGAGTGATTGCTTTAGAATATACGAGTCATGTGCACTCCCTGGAAAAGCTGACAACAGAGAAATAATTTTGTATTTGTGGTCACATACAACTTGAGTGTTTAGAGAGTGCCACCCCTTTCTGTTAAAATATGTTTCTGGATGATCAATTGGTGCACAAATTTGTATGTGTGTGCAGTCAATACATCCTAGAGTATTTGGTATTCCATAATGTTCATAGAAATATTCCTTAATTATATTTTTTTCATTTTCAGTCATTGGAAATTTTATAAATCTGTCAATATTTTTCTTGAAAACATTAATTACCTGGTTAAGAAACCTGGAAAAAGCACTTTGTGACACACCTGTAATAGAACTGGTGGTATGTTGGAAAGAACTCGTTCCCAAAAAATGAAGTGTGGTCAATAATTTAACAATTCCTGGTATTGCTCTATTTCTCCTTGTTCTAGGATCCAAATCATCTTTAAATAATTCATAAAGGGTAATTATAACTGATTTGTTAAATCGAAATCTTTGAAATACAATATCATCAGGCATGTCACTTAAAAATTGTCTTTCTCTGTATGTTCTGGGCCTGTATACCCTGTGTGTCCTCATGGTTGTTGTTTCTGAAATTAATCCTTGAGATTGTTCAACATCATTTTCATTCAATATTTCTATCCTATTTGTATGATGTGTTATCAACCTCCTTCTTCTCCTTTGAAATCTTCTATGTTGAAATAATGTATAATATATATATTCTGCCATCTGTAATAATAAATATTAAATAGAATTGTAAATTAAATATTTTATTAAATTTAAAATCATATATTTCGAAATAATTTTCGTAAACTTACCCTCGTAAATAGAATTTCGCGCACTTTTTTGAAAATTACGTCAAAATATTTATAGTCTCCATAATTGCTTATTACGACGCTCTTTGATCACGTCATTTTTGATCATTGCACATTTTGTAATAAAGTTTTGCAGTGAAAACATACGCAATCATCCTTCGCTATTTCAATATAAACTTCGTAAATGTGTTTGTGAATATTCGTAACTGCAATCGTTACGTAATTTGACATTATAAAAGTCCACTTTTTATGGCGCGAAATTCTCTATGCTACTTTCATGAGTAAACTTAAAATTCGATTTTCATTTCCAAAAGAAAAACAAGTGTATTTAAATTACGAAAATATTAACAATGGTAAGTACATATAATCCACCATATTATATATATTTATTGTATATGTTATTTTACATTTACTTTTATTTATTTAAAGAAATATGACATTTAATGGTAATGTTATTTTATTAAAAAGACATTTAAAATGTATTCATAGGTTCTACCAACTGGAGTATCATCACAAAATAGTGAGTCTGGTAGAAACCCTGCATTCACAGAAGAGGAAAATCTGGTATTAGCACAGCAAATGCAAATGTATTATGATAAACTGTTTGGATCCATGTCTGCAAAAACTTCTAATTTTGAAAAGAATTCAATATGGGAAAAAATTTCAAAATCTGTATCAGCTGTAGGTGTTAGGCCCAGATCAGTGACCAAATGCAAAAAAAGATACTCTGATTTAAAAATTAAAGTTAAAGCAAAAATGGGAAAAGAAAAAACTGAAAGAATGAAAACAGGTGGTGGAACATATGTACCAATCACATACTCTGATTCTGAAAAAATAATTAGAGAATTAATCCCAGCTGCAATGGTTTCTGGAGTTTCTGGACTTACTAATATTGGTGTAAGAACAGGTAATTTTGATTTTGTTTCTGGATAATGTAATTTTAAATATGTATGTGAAATAATAAATATAAAATAAACCAAAAACTTTTTTTTTTTAGTGGCAGAAGAACAAAATGAAAGCTCACAAGAAAATCTGGAGACACCATCATTGGATCTTAATGAATCTAATATTAATGAAAATGAAATGTTGGATAATTTAGAATGTAATATAACTAATAAAGAAATAAGTATTGAAAGTGAACTACCACCCAACAATATATCATCTCAAAATGAAATACCAATAAATGTAGTGTTGGATTTATCACAAGCCACATTTTCAAATAGTAACATAGAACAGGAGGAGGAAAACAACAATAGCAATGAAGCTGAACATACAATTATTTTTTTACAAAATGAAAATAATTCATTACCATCAGAAAATGAGAACAATCCTGTGGACAATGAATTTTATAAGGATGTTGGTGAATTTAGTTATAAATTAATACAACATAATGATTTATTACGCGACAGACTTGAGATTATGGGGGGTAGTTATCAAGCCGTCTACTTTTCTGGCTTCGCCGGCCCAATACGTCCGCCTAAGCTCGCCTACCTTCGCCGCCGCGGACCTGAAAAAATACGCCTAAGTTATCAAATAAAGCTGTCAAAAATGAGCAGCGGACTGTGACAGTTATCACTCATCCGATCTCGCTGCCCTTCGGCTTTTTCCCAGCTTTATTGCTAGCCTGTCACTAAGCACTCACACTAAACTGCACTGTTCTACCCCCTATACCGGCGCCCCCGGAGCCCCCCGCAACTAATTAAAGTTACTAACCCCTAAACCGCCAATCCTAGACCCCGCCGCAACTCTTATAAATGTATTAACCCCTAAACCGCCGCTCCTAGACCCTGCCGCAACTCTTATAAATGTATTAACCCCTAAACCGCCGCTCCATGAACCCGCCGCAACCTATATTAAACCTATTAACCCCTATCCTGCCCCCCCTACACCGTCGCCACCTATAATAAATTTATTAACCCCTAATCTGCCCCCCCTACACCGTCGCCACCTATAATAAATTTATTAACCCCTATCCTGCCCCCCACTACGCCGCCGCCACTGTAATAAAATTATTAACCCCTAAACCTAAGTCTAACCCTAACCCTAACGCCCCCCTAACTTAAATATTAATTAAATAAATCTAAATAAATTAACTCTTATTAACTAAATGAATCCTATTTAAAACTAAATACTTACCTTTAAAATAAACCCTAATATAGCTACAATATAAATAATAATTATATTCTAGCTATCTTAGGATTTATATTTATTTTACAGGTAACTTTCAATTTATTTTAACCATGTACAATAACTATTAAATAGTTATTAACTATTTAATAGCTTACCTAGCTAAAATAAAGAGAAATGTACCTGTGAAATAAATCCTAACCTAAGTTACAATTACACCTAACACTACACTATACTTTAATAAATTATTCCTATTTAAAAATAAATACTTACCTGTAAAATAAACCCTAAGATAGCTACAATGTAATTAATAATTATATTATAGCTATCTTAGGATTTATATTTATTTTACAGGTAACTTTGTATTTATTTTAGCTAGTTAGAATAGTTATTAAATAGTTATTAACTATTTAATAACTACCTAGCTAAAAGAAATACAAAATTACCTGTAAAATAAATCCTAACTTAAGTTACAATTAAACCTAATACTACACTATCATTAAATTAACTAAATAAACTACCTACAAATAACTACAATTAAATACAATTACATAAACTAACTAAAGTACAAAAAATAAAAAAAGCTAAGTTACAAAAAATAAAAAAATAAGTTACAAACATGTTAAAAATATTACAACAATTTTAAGCTACTTACACCTAATCTAAGCCCCCTAATAAAATAACAAACCCCCCCAAAATAAAAAAAATCCCTACCCTATTCTAAATTAAATAAATTTCCAAGCTCTTTTACCTTACCAGCCCTTAAAAGGGCCATTTGTGGGGGCATGCCCCAAAAAGTTCAGCTCTTTTGCCTGTAAAAGAAAAATACAACCCCCCCCAACAGTAAAACCCACCACCCACATACCCCTAATCTAACCCAAACCCCCCTTACAAAAACCTAACACTAATCCCCTGAAGATCATCCTACCTTGAGTCGTCTTCACTCAGCCGAGCCACCGATGGAACTGAAGAGGACATCCGGAGCGGAAGAAGTTAATCCTCCAAGCGGCGCTGAAGAAATCTTCCATCCGATGAAGTCATCATCCAGGCGGCGCTGAAGAAGTCTTCGATCCGGCCGATGTCATCTTCAAAGAGGCGCTGAAGAGGTCTGCTATCCGGGCGAAGTCATCTTCCAAGCCGGGTCTTGAATCTTCCTTCCGCCGACGCGGAACCACCTTCTTCACCGATGGACTACGACGAATGACGGCTCCTTTAAGGGACGTCATCCAAGATGGCGTCCCCTCAATTCCGATTGGCTGATAGGATTCTATCAGCCAATCGGAATTAAGGTAGGAAAATCTGATTGGCTGATGGAATCAGCCAATCAGATTCAAGTTCAATCCGATTGGCTGATCCAATCAGCCAATCAGATTGAGCTTGCATTCTATTGGCTGATCGGAACAGCCAATAGAATGCGAGCTCAATCTGATTGGCTGATTCCATCAGCCAATCAGATTTTTCCTACCTTAATTCCGATTGGCTGATAGAATCCTATCAGCCAATCGGAATTGAGGGGACGCCATCTTGGATGACGTCCCTTAAAGGAGCCGTCATTCGTCGTAGTCCGTCGGTGAAGAAGGTGGTTCCGTGTCGGCAGAAGGAAGATTCAAGACCCGGCTTGGAAGATGACTTCGCCCGGATAGAAGACCTCTTCAGCGCCTCTTTGAAGATGACATCGGCCGGATTGAAGACTTCTTCAGCGCCGCCTGGATGATGACTTCATCGGATGGAAGATTTCTTCAGCGCCGCTTGGAGGATTAACTTCTTCCGCTCCGGATGTCCTCTTCAGTTCCATCGGTGGCTCGGCTGAGTGAAGACGACTCAAGGTAGGATGATCTTCAGGGGATTAGTGTTAGGTTTTTGTAAGGGGGGTTTGGGTTAGATTAGGGGTATGTGGGTGGTGGGTTTTAATGTTGGGGGGGGGGGTTGTATTTTTCTTTTACAGGCAAAAGAGCTGAACTTTTTGGGGCATGCCCCCACAAATGGCCCTTTTAAGGGCTGGTAAGGTAAAAGAGCTTGGAAATTTATTTAATTTAGAATAGGGTAGGGATTTTTTTTATTTTGGGGGGGTTTGTTATTTTATTAGGGGGCTTAGATTAGGTGTAAGTAGCTTAAAATTGTTGTAATATTTTTAACATGTTTGTAACTTATTTTTTTATTTTTTGTAACTTCGCTTTTTTTATTTTTTGTACTTTAGTTAGTTTATGTAATTGTATTTAATTGTAGTTATTTGTAGGTAGTTTATTTAGTTAATTTAATGATAGTGTAGTATTAGGTTTAATTGTAACTTAGGTTAGGATTTATTTTACAGGTAATTTTGAATTTCTTTTAGCTAGGTAGTTATTAAATAGTTAATAATTATTTAATAACTATTCTAACTAGCTAAAATAAATACAAAGTTACCTGTAAAATAAATATAAATCCTAAGATAGCTATAATATAATTATTAATTATATTGTAGCTATCTTAGGGTTTATTTTACAGGTAAGTATTTATTTTTAAATAGGAATAATTTATTAAAGTGTAGTGTTAGGTGTAATTGTAACTTAGGTTAGGATTTATTTCACAGGTACATTTCTCTTTATTTTAGCTAGGTAAGCTATTAAATAGTTAATAACTATTTAATAGTTATTGTACATGGTTAAAATAAATTGAAAGTTACCTGTAAAATAAATATAAATCCTAAGATAGCTAGAATATAATTATTATTTATATTGTAGCTATATTAGGGTTTATTTTAAAGGTAAGTATTTAGTTTTAAATAGGATTCATTTAGTTAATAAGAGTTAATTTATTTAGATTTATTTAATTAATATTTAAGTTAGGGGGGCGTTAGGGTTAGGGTTAGACTTAGGGGTTAATAATTTTATTACAGTGGCGGCGGCGTAGTGGGGGGCAGGATAGGGGTTAATAAATTTATTATAGGTGGCGACGGTGTAGGGGGGGCAGATTAGGGGTTAATAAATTTATTATAGGTGGCGACGGTGTAGGGGGGGCAGGATAGGGGTTAATACATTTAATATAGGTTGCGGCGGGTTCAGGGAGCGGCGGTTTAGGGGTTAATACATTTATTATAGTTGCGGTGGGCTCCGGGAGCGGCGGTTTAGGGGTTAATATGTATAGAGTAGCTTGCGGTGGGCTCCGGGAGCGGCGGTTTAGGGGGTAATAACTTTATTTAGTTGCGGCGGTGTAGGGGGGGACAGCTTAGGGGTGTTTAGACTCGGGGTACATGTTAGGGTGTTAGGTGTAGACAGCTCCCATAGGAATCAATGGGATGTCTGTCAGCAGCGAACTTGTACTTTCGCTATGGTCAGACTCCCATTGATTCCTATGGGATCCGCCGCCTCCAGGCTGGCGCTTTGAAAACCAGGTACGCTGGGCCGGAAAAGTGCCGAGCGTACCTGCTAGTTTTTTGATAACTAGCAAAAGTAGTGAGATTGTGCCGCACTTGTGTGCGGAACATCTGGAGTGACGTAAGAATCGATCTGTGTCGGACTGAGTCCGGCGGATCGAAGTTTACGTCACAAAATTCTACTTTTGCCGGTCTTGAGCCTTTGATAACTAAGGCGAATCAGCCTCGCCACAAATACGCTGCGGAATTCCAGCGTATTTGAGGTTGACGGCTTGATAACTAGGCCCCTATGAATAACACAATGCTTGAATTTAAGGAAGAAATAGTTAAACAAAATCATGCTATTAAAAATGTAAATGATTCTGTTGAAAAAAGTAATACACATTTGGAACACATTAGTGAGTCCTTAAAATCAATAGCTCAGTCAATGATTTTTTTATGTCAAAAAAATGATTGTACTAATACTCCTTTAAATTTAAATGTTAGTTCTTCAGAAAATCCTGAAAATTTAAATTCATTTGTAACCGAATCAACCAATTTAGGTAATTCAGATATTGATGGAATACATTCTGATGTTATAATTTCTGATGGAAAAAGAAAAGGACATCAGAATTCTGATGGTAATCTTCAAGCTAGTAAAAAACCAATAAGAAAATATAGAAAAAGAAAATAAATTTAATATGTGTATATTATTATTCTTTGAGTTAAACATAGTAATTTAAAATAAATGAAGATAAAAAACTAGTAAAATATTTGTAAGGTTTATTTTTGAAAAATATTAAAGGGACAGTGCACACAAATATGCAGACAAATGTGTATTATAAACTAATATAAGTAAGAACATGATTTGATAATGATATATACATCCATGTTCATTAATTATATATTCATACTTGTGAACACCCCACACTGAAATCATAAATCAAATGTACACGTCCCTTTAATACATGTGTGAAAAACATGTAATGTGTTGTATGGTGTATAAATCTAAAAAATAAAGAGACCAATTGTAAACATTCTTTTTATTAGTTTTCTAAATAACAAACGAAAAAACAAACATAAGATATTAATGTGGATGATAAAATGGTCCACCACATGTTTTAACCCCAGAATAAAATGCCCTTCCCTCCCACCTTCTTTCTCGGAACATTAGAGCACGCTGTTCTTTTTGATTTTCAATCACTCTGGTTAAAAGTCTTCTTACTTTTTGATTGTGAAGTCTTGTTTTAAAAAAATTGTGAAGCATAGAGTCTTTTAAAATGGTGAGATTGTTGTTTATATTCTCTATCAAAACACACATTTTATCCCATTTATTCTCTTCCCTTTTTCCTGTTAGACATAAAACAAATATCATATTAAACTACATTAAAAATTTAATTGCACTAAGCACATATTTAAAATATTGTTATGATAAAGAAAAAAAAAAAGGAATTGATAGTTCATGTGTTAAAAATAAAAACTGTGACAACAATGTAATTTTATTTTTACATTTAAATTAAAAATGAACACACATATAAGTGACATTCTTTATTAACATGCAAATTAACATGGTAAGGTGTAAATGAATACATACCTTGTTCATGTGGTTGAGAATCTTCTCCATTGGCAGCATCAACCACATTTGTACTAATTGCATTTTCATCATCTTAAAAAAAAAGAAAATGAAATTATTTAGAAACATATTTATATATTAATTTCTATATTACAAGTAGTGAAAATAAAATATTGTGCATCCATTAATGTATAACAAATCCCTTTTATGGAGGCATAATTAATAACCATCCATTACAAGTGCTTTTAACATTATTTACAAATCTGAAGCAGGTTTTTGGGGTTAAACTTAGCAGATGTAAGGAGATATCCTAACATGTTATAGATCAGGGGATTTACATATTGGTCTATAGGGAACTTTGTCATATAAAAAAATGAATATATATTCAAAAAATACAACGCTTAAAGGGACACTGAACACACTCATAGAACATGCAATTTTAAGAAAATATCTAATTTACTCCGATTATCAAATTTTAATAATATTCTTGCTATCTTGATTTGAAAAAGAAGGCATGTAAGCTAAGGAGCCAGCAATTATTTTGGTCAGCAGATGTTTATTTGTGCGTGAACTTTTCCAACAATCAAGAAGAACAACCCAGGTTGATTGCCAAAAATGTGCTAACAACTAAACCTACATTATAGCTTTTCGAATAAAGATAGCAAGAGAATGTATAACATTTGATAATAGGAGTAAACTAGAAAGTTGATTTTAATTGCATGCTGTATCTTATTCACAAATTAAAGAATGTGGGTTCATTGTCACTTTAAATTGATGTTTAAATTTACATGCTAAATGATTATAAAATAAAAATATCCACATATATACCGGTAATGATGAATTCAATATTTTGAATTGCTGGAATTTCAAATTGGTCACTTCCACGCGCTGCCTCAGTGCTTTCAGCAAGTAATGCTGGTGATGTAGTAACTTCTTGCACTAAATTAAAATAAACTTGATGTAATTTTTTATAAGGAACATGATATGTTAACTAAATAAATTAAAAGAAAAAAAAAATTACCTTCATCCACATCCTCAGAATTATTTTGCTGTGAAACATCACTTTCTGGGCCAACAGAGACATCTACATGTTCTTCACACAAGGGAGAAGTCTGGGAAGATGATGCTGAAGTCGACTGTTGCTCAATGTCCACATTAGGGTTTACAGACATTAAAAGTTTAATAAATATTCTTTCATATTTTAAAAATCGCCTCCTCCTCTTATTCTTTCTTTGAACTTTCCTTTTAATGTCTGCAACCCTTTTGCGACATTGAGCCACAGTCTTTATATGTGTGGCATTTAAATTAACCATTTCAGCAATATCTTCCCAGATTGCATCCCTTGTCTTTAAACTAGTGTCACGCCTCTGTGGTCCAAAAAGCATGTCATAGTTTGGTTCCAAAGCAGATACAAGGATTTCATTCTCCACAACTGTAAACCTCTCAGCAACCATTTTCAAATATCTCATCAACTGCCTCACAGAAAAAAATATGATATCTATATAAATATACATGTAACCAGAGTAAAATGTAAAATACACTGTGATTGGAGAATATTAAGGAAGTACTCATAAATATGCGTACATAAATGTATTACAAGGTATTATGGTAACAGAAATAATATAACAATAAATATGATTGGTTAACAAAAATTGCACATTGAACATTGTTTAAAACATATACGCAATTTCGTAATAATACAAATGAGTGAAAATATCTAAATAAAGAGCGTAAAAATATTTATTGTACGATTTCAATAAAAAGAATAACAAAATATAACCAGAACAGTAAAAGCAGAATTCATTGCGAAGGAGAGTTTCATTGCGAAGAAGAGGGCGTAAGATGGGCGTTCCATGGGCGTAACCTGAGTAAATCTCGCAAGTTTCACAGATATGTTACGATATAAAAACATACGCTATACGAATCGCACATTCAACTCACATACATATCTCGCCAGCCATCCTTTGGCGAAATAACATGAATAACAGTATTTACAATATTTATTTCATTTTAAAAATAATACGATATAACGTATTTAGACAATATACTATAACTGTAGTTTAACATTTTGAAATATGCAAACGCAAACTGAAATAAAGTGAATCATTAAAATTACGAAGCGACGCAATGATATATGGAAACTCATTTCGAAGTTCGTGAAATGATATAAGGAGGCGAAGTCTATAGTTTACTATGGACAGCTTATCGCGTAACGTATTGTT
The DNA here is from genome assembly GCF_027579735.1 of Bombina bombina. Lineage (NCBI taxonomy): Eukaryota > Metazoa > Chordata > Amphibia > Anura > Bombinatoridae > Bombina > Bombina bombina. The sequence goes on along the minus strand of NC_069499.1, from coordinate 289,926,941 downwards.
TACAATGGACTGCCCACTTTATACGATCATTACGCAAGGCGTGAAATTTGCGAGAGTTGCGAGTCAGAAATGCACATTTTTCACCGACAATTACGGACTTTCAATCATCGAGGCCTTAGTATTTTTTTAATGCAAAAGAGCTGTTTAACTTTGGACAATGCTGTACAAAAGGCCCTTTTAACGGCTATTGGTAGTTTAGTTAGATTAGGGGGTGTTTTTATTTTTTTAATTTTTGATATTTTGGTCTATTATTTTATGTAATGTTAGATTTTTTTATTTTTTGTAATTTTATATTAAAAAAAAAAAAAAAACACCAAGTTTAAATTAAAGTAGTTTTTTTATTTTAATTGTAACTTTTTTAATTTAGGTAATTGGGGTTAATTTAGGGGGTGTTAGGGTAGGGGGCTTAGTAATTTAAATAGGTTAATTGCGTTGGGGGTTTGGCAGTTATGGGGTTAATAGATTTATTAGGTTAATTGCGATGTGGGTTAATGGCGGATTATGGGTTAATAGTTTAATTAGGTTAATTGCGATGTGGGTTAATGGCGGATTATGGGTTAATATATTTATTAGGTAGTTTGCGCTGTAGGTGAATGGCGGGTTAGGGGTTAATACATATATTAGGGAAATCGTGATGTGGGTGAATGGCGGGTTAGGAGTTAATACATATATTAGGGAGATTGTGATAGGGGTAAATAGTTTAATTAGGCATATTGCGTTGTGGGAGGTTGTCGGTTTAGGGGTTAATATTTTTATTATTAGTTGCGATGAGGGGGGATTGCGGGTATAAGGGTTTTTACGTATCGGGTTTATTTTTGGAAGGCGCTTTAGAATATTACGGGAGATTTAATTTTTTTTTTTGTTTTTTCTTAGACGCCAGGAGGTTTCGAACGTGCATTTAGCCACTGGCTACTCCAGAAATGTATATTTACGAACATTTCTGGACATCGCTAGTTTATTAGACTTACGGCATTTTATGAACTGCCAGCGGGGAAAATTACGGGCGATGCGGGTTTCAGCAGTTACGCTGAAGCCTGCGCCGCATATGTAATCTTGCCCAAGATGTTCAACTAAAATTAACTTTGAGTAATATTGCGAGTAAAACTGAACTGTCAAAAAAAGGCTGAAGGTAAGTAACATCCGATGCTGAGGAACGAGCGCAAAATCAATTACCTGGAAACAAAAAAAAAAAAAGGTAAACTGCGCACCAAAAACCCAAAGGCTAAGACACGCGGAAATAAGAAAATTAGCCCCACTCCAAAAAAAAACAGGCACACACAAGAAACCTTTAAAGCGACAGTCAAATCCCAAAAAACTTTCATGTTTCAAATAGAGAATGTAATTTTAAACAAGTTTCCAATTTACTTTTATCACCAATTTTGCTTTGTTCTCTTGGTATTCTTAGTTGAAAGCTAAACCTAGGAAGGCTCATATGATAATTTCTAAGCCCTTGAAGGCCGCATCTGATCACATGCTTTTTTTATTTGCTTTTCACAACAGGGGAGAGCTAGTTCATGTAAACCAAATAAATAACATTCACCTAGATTACAAGTTTTGAGCGCTATAGGGAAAGTAAAGAACGCAACAAAAGTTGCAGTATTAAACCCCTATAGATCTGCCATTACAAGTTTTGAAAAACACTCGCCTAGATTACAAGTTTTGTCGGTAAGGCTGTGCGGTGCTAACGCGCCGTTTTCCGTCACCGTTCACCTACAGTAACGCTGGTATTACGTGTTTTTACAAGCCTGATGTTAGCCACAAAAAAGTGAACGTGGAGCAAAATTTAGCTCCACATCTCACCTCAATACCAGCGCTGCTTACGTTAGCGGTAAGCTGGTAAAATGTGCTTGTGCACGATTTCCCCATAGGGATCAATGGGGGAGAGCCGGCTGAAAAAAAACTAACACCTGCAAAAAAGCAGCGTAAAGCTCCTAACGCAGCCCCATTGATTCCTATGGGGAAATACTTTTTATGTCTACACCTAACACCCTAACATGAACCTTGAGTCTAAACACCCCTAATATTACACTTATTAGTCTGCCGCTCCGGAGACCGCCGCCACCTACATTATACTTATGAACCCCTAATCTGCCACCCCCAATGTCGCCGCAACCTACCTACACTTATTAACCCTTAATCTGCCGCCCCCAAAGTCGCCGCCACTATATTAAATGTATTAACCCCTAACTCTAAGACTAACCCTAACACCCCCCTTAAATATAATTTAAATAAATCTAAATAAAATAACTATCATTAACTAAATTATTCCTATCTAAAACTAAATACTTACCTATAAAATAAACCCTAAGCTAGCTACAATATAACTAATAGTTACATTGTAGCAGTGACGTGCATTCATTGGAGGCAGGTGAGGCAGTGCCTCCCCTGGCCAATGTGGGAATTACAGCTTTTTTTATAAAAAAAAAAATTAAAAAAAAAAAAATCGTTTTTTTTTTCATTTTTTTTTTTTCATCTGAAAAGGTGACACCCCCCACCCCTCCACCAAATTCAGTATTTTATTGAAATGTATTGTTTTTTTTTAAAAAAAACGTAATATTAAGTAATACATTCATATTGCACAAGAAGGTAGAGGCCAGCTATCCTTCCATTGCGCAATATGAATGTAATACTGTGCTGTGTTATGGGCCGCTTTAGAGACTGCCACCCAGTGGGGAATAAGAGATAATGCAGCAGTCTCTCTTGCGGCCCATAACTGCTCCCACCGGAGGCTTGCCTCCAGAGCCCTCAGCCCTGCCTGCCCGCCCCTCAGCCAATCAGACATGAGTATGTCTGAGTCTCTGGGCTGAGTTGCCGGGCGGGAAATTGTTGCGTCTGTTGGTGGTCAGGTGTTTTCACAGTGCAGCCGTGTCCGTTGTCATCATCAGAGAGAGCAGAGTCAGCTGAGAGAAGAAAGTGCTGCAGTGAGTGCTCAGTGCACTGTCTAGTCAACAGCAGCGGCGTGACCCGTGTGTGAGTGAGACAGCCTCAGTCAGGACAGGATTCAGCGTACTACTAGCCAGAGGCAGAGGTAGGTGATGGTACAGAGTCACTGCTACTGCTTTAATATTATTAGACAATAGACATCACACTGACTATCACTACTGACTCTATGATTGTTACTGGTGCCGGTGTAATTTTTTTAAATTTTTTTCAACTACTTTTTTATTTTTTTCAACTATTTTTTTTTTATTTTTTTCAACTTTTTTTTTTCCCCTTCAGAATTTCTTGGCCCCCCTCGCGCCCCCCCCCGCGGCCCCCGCGGCCCCCCCCTGCGGCCCCTCCCCACTCGTACACCCCTCCTTCATCTGCCTGTGATGCTGTCTCCTTGTCATGACAGTTTTAAATCAGAGCATTGCCATGGTAACCTGGGGCAACGCTCTGATTTCAAACTGTCATTTCCTGCTGAGCCTGAGAGGGAAAGCAGCTGCCTGTGTGTGATGCAGTTGCCGTAGTGTGAAGTGCTCAGTTAGACAGTGTCCCCATGGCTAGCAAAGCTAATGCCCCCCTGCAGAGCTGCAGATTAAAGGTATGTGATGTGATGTCTCCCTCCCACCCTTCCTCCACTGTGTCTCCCTCCCACCCTTCCTCCCCTGTGTCTCTCTCCCACCCTTCCTCTCCTGTATCTCTCTCCCACCCTTCCTCCCCTGTGTCTCTCCCCCTCCCATGTGTCTCTTCCCCCCCCTCCCATGTGTCTCTTCCCCCCCCTCCCATGTGTCTCTTCCCCCCCCTCCCCTGTGTCTCCCCCCCCTCCCCTGTGTCTCCCCCCCCTCCCCTGTCTCTCCCCCCTCCCCTGTCTCTCCCCCCCCTCCCCTGTCTCTCCCCCCCTCCCCTGTCTCTCTCTCCCCCTCCCCTGTCTCTCTCTCCCCCTCCCCTGTCTCTCTCTCCCCCTCCCCTGTCTCTCTCACCCCCCTCCCCTGTCTCTCTCACCCCCCCTCCCCTGTCTCTCCCCCCCTCCCCTGTCTCTCTCCCCCCCCCTCCCCTGTCTCTCTCCCCCCCCTCCCCTGTCTCTCTCCCCCCCCTCCCCTGTCTCTCTCCCCCCCTCCCCTGTCTCTCTCCCCCCCCCTCCCCTGTCTCTCTCCCCCCCTCCCCTGTCTCTCTCCCCCCCCCTCCCCTGTCTCTCTCTCCCCCCCTCCCCTGTCTCTCTCCCCCCCCTCCCCTGTCTCTCTCTCCCCCCCCTCCCCTGTCTCTCTCTCCCCCCCTCCCCTGTCTCTCTCTCCCCCCCTGTCTCCGTCTCTCCCCCCCTCCCCTGTCTCTCTCTCTTCCCCCTCTGTCTCTCTCTCTCCCCTCTGTCTCTCTCTTCCCTCTGCATCTCTCTCTCTCTCTCTCTCTCTCGCTTCTGTCTCTCTCTCCCATCTGTCTCTCTCTCTCTCTCCCATCTGTCTCTCTCTCTCCCATCTGTCTATCTCCCTCTCTCTCTCCCCCCTCTGTCTCTCGCTCTCCCCTCTGTCTGTCTCTCTTGCTCTCCCCTCTCTCTCTCTCTCTCTCTCTCTCTCTCTCTCTCTCTCCACCCTCTGCCTCTCTCTCCCCCCTCTGCCTCTCTCTCTCCCCTCTGCCTCTCTCTCTCTCCCCTGTCTCTCTCTCTCTCCCCCTCTGTCTCTCCCTCCCTCCCCCTCTCCCTCCCTCCCCCTCTGTCTCTCTCTCCCTCCCTCTCTGTCTCTCTCCCTCCCTCTCTCTCCCTCCCTTCCCCTCTGTCTCTCTGTCCCTCTCTCCCTCCCTCCCCCTCTCCCTCCCTCCCCCTGTGCCTCCCTCCCCCTCTGTCTCTCCCTCCCTCCCCCTCTGTCTCCCTCCCTCCCCTCTCTCCCTCCCTCCCCTCTCTCCCTCCCTCCCCTCTCTCCCTCCCTCCCCTCTCTCCCTCCCTCCTCCTCTGTCTCTCCCTCCCTCCCCCTCTGTCTCTCTCTCCCTCCCTCCCCCTCTGTCTCTCTCTCCCTCCCTCCCCCTCTGTCTTTCTCTCTCTCCCTTTCTCCCTCCCCTCTCTCTCCCTCCCCCTCTCTCTCCCCCTCCCCCTCTCTCTCTCCCTCCCCCTCTCTCTCCGCTCTGTCTCTCTCTCTCCCCTCTGTCTCTCTCTCTCCATCCCCCTCTGTCTCTCTCTCTCCCTCCCCCTCTGTCTCTCTCTCTCCCTCCCCCTCTGTCTCTCTCTCTCCCTCCCCCTCTGTCTCTACCCCCTGTCTCTCTCTCTCTCTCTCTCTCTCCCCTCTCCCTCTCTCTCTCTCTCTCTCTCTCTCTCTCCCCCTCTGTCTCCCTGTCTCTCTCTCCACTCTGTCTCTCTTTCCACTCTGTCTCTCTCTCCCCTCTGTCTCTCTTTCTCTCCCCCCTCCCCCTCTGTCTCTCTCTCTCTCACCCCTCTCTCTCTCCCCTCTGTCTCTCTCTCTCTCCCCCCTCTGTCTCTCTCTCCCCTCTCTCTCTCTCCACTCTGTCTCTCTCTCTCCCCTCTGTCTCTCTCTCTCTCCACTCTGTCTCTCTCTCTCCCCTCTGTCTCTCTCTCTCTCCCCTCTGTCTCTCTCTCTCCCCCCTCTGTGTGTCTCTCTCTCTCCACTCTGTCTCTCTCCACTCTCTTCTCTCTCTCTCTCTCTCTCTCCCCCTCTGTCTCTCTATCCATTTCTCTCTCCCTGTCTCTCCCACCCCCTCTGTCTCTCTCCTTATGTGTTTCATTCTCCCCCATGGTCTTTCTCTGTCTCTCTCCCCTCTGTCTCTCTTTGTCTCTCTCTCTCCCCTTCTGTCTCTCTATCTATCTCTCTCTCTACCTGTCTCTCCAACCCCCTTTGTCCAATTTACATCAAATATCTAATTTCCTTCATTCTCTTGATATCCTTTGTTGTCTCTCTCTCTCCCCTCTGTCTCTCTCCCACCTGTCTCTCTCTCTCCCGCCTGTCTCTCTCTCCCCTCTGTGTGTCTCTCTCTCTCTCTCTCCCCTCTCTCTCTCCCCCCCCTCTGTCTCTCTCTCCCCTCTGTCTCTCTCTTTCTCTCTCTCTCTCTCCACTCTGTCTCTCCAATCTGTCTCTCTCTCTCCCCTCTGTCTCTCATTCTCTCCCCCTCCCCCTCTGTCTCTCTCACCCCCCTCTCTCTCCCGCCTGTCTCTCTCTCCCCTCTGTGTGTGTGTCTCTCTCTCTCTCCCCTCTCTCTCTCCCCCCCTCTGTCTCTCTCTCCCCTCTGTCTCTCTCTTTCTCTCTCTCTCTCTCCACTCTGTCTCTCCAATCTGTCTCTCTCTCTCCCCTCTGTCTCTCATTCTCTCCCCCTCCCCCTCTGTCTCTCTCACCCCCCTCTCTCTCCCCTCTCTGTCTCTCTCTCTCCCCCCTCTGTCTCTCGCTCTCCCCCCTCTGTCTCTCGCTCTCTCCCCTCTGTGTCTCTCTCTCTCTCCCCTCTGTCTCTCTCTCTCCCCTCTGTCTCTCTCTCTCCCCTCTGTCTCTCTCTCTCTCCCCTCTGTCTCTCGCTCTCTCTCCCCTCTGTGTGTCTCTCTCCCCTCTGTCTCTCTCTCTCTCTCCCCTCTGTGTGTCTCTCTCCCTTCTGGGTGTCTCTCTCTCTCCCCTCTGTGTCTCTCTCTGTCCTCTCTGTCTCTCTCTCCACTCTGTCTCTCTCTTCTCTCTCTCTCTCTCTCTCCCCCCTCTGTCTCTCTATCCATCTCTCTCTCCCTGTCTCTCTCACCCCCTCTGTCTCTCTCCTTATGTGTCTCATTCTCCCCCATGGTCTTTCTCTGTCTCTCTCCCCTCTGTCTCTCTTTGTCTCTCTCTCCCCCTCTGTCTCTCTATCTATCTCTCTCTACCTGTCTCTCCCACCCCCTTTGTCCAATTTACATCTAATATCTAATTTCCTTCATTCTCTTGATATCCTTTGTTGTCTCTCTCTCTCCCCTCTGTCTCTCTCCCGCCTGTCTCTCTCTCTCCCCTCTCTCTCTCCCCTCTGTCTCTCTCTCCCCTCTCTCTCTCTCTCTCTCTCTCTCTCCCCCTCTGTCTCTCTCTCTCTCCCCTCTGTCTCTCTCTCTCTCTCCACTCTGTCTCTCTCTCTCCTCTGTCTCTCTCTCTCCCCTCTGTCTCTCATTCTCTCCCTCTCCCCCTCTGTCTCTCTCTCTCACCCCTCTCTCTCCCCTCTGTCTCTCTCTCTCCCCCCTCTGTCTCTCGCTCTCTCCCCTCTGTCTCTCTCTCCCCCCTCTGTCTCTCGCTCTCTCCCCTCTGTCTCTCGCTCTCTCCCCTCTGTCTCTCTCTCTCTCTCCACTCTGTCTCTCTCTCTCCCCTCTGTCTCTCTCTCTCTCCCCTCTGTCTCTCTCTCTCTCTCTCCCCTCTGTCTCTCTCTCTCCCCTCTGTGTGTCTCTCTCCCCTCTGGATGTCTCTCTCTCTCCCCTCTGTGTCTCTCTCTCTGCACTCTGTCTCTCGCTCCACTCTGTCTCTCTCTTCTCTCTCTCTCTCCCCCTCTGTCTCTCTATCCATCTCTCTCTCCCTGTCTCTCCCACCCCTCTGTCTCTCTCCTTATGTGTCTCATTCTCCCCCATGGTCTTTCTCTGTCTCTCTCCCCTCTGTCTCTCTTTGTCTCTCTCTCCCCCTCTGTCTCTCTATCTATCTATCTCTCTCTCTACCTGTCTCTCCCACCCCCTTTGTCCAATTTACATCTAATATCTAATTTCCTTCATTCTCTTGATATCCTTTGTTGAAAATCATATCTAAATATGCTCAGTAGCTGCTGATTGGTGGCTGCACAATAGATACCTCATGTGATTGGCTCACCCATGTACATTGCTATTTCTTCAACAAAGGATATTGAAAGAATGAAGGCATATCCTAGCCAGTGCCTCACCTGCCTCTGACCTCACTGCACGTCACTGCATTGTAGCTATCTTATGGTTTATTTTTATTTTACAGGCAAGTTTGTATTTATTTTAACTAGGTACAATAGTTATTAAATAGTTATTAACTATTTAATAGCTACCTAGCTAAAATGAATTCAAATTTACCTGTAAAATACCTGTAAAATAAATCCTAACCTAAGTTACAATTACAACTAACACTACACTATAATTAAATTAATTACCTAAACTAACTACAATACAATTGAAAAAAATTAAAGTACGAAAAAAAACACACACTAAATTACAAAAAAAAAATTAAATAATTACAAGATTTTTAAACTAATTACACCTAAATTAATCCCCTTAACAAAATAAAAAAGCCCCCCAAAATAATAAAAATCCCTACCCTATACTAAATTACAAATAGCCCTTAAAATGGCCTTTTGCAGGGCATTGCCCCAAAGTAATCAGCTCTATTACCTGTAAAAAAAGTACAATACCCCCCCAACATTAAAACCCACCACTCACACACCCAACCCTACTCTAAAACCCACCCAATACCCCCTTAATAAAACCTAACACTAACCCCTTGAAGATCACCCTACCTTGAGAAGTCTTCACCCAACCGGGCCGAAGTCCTCAACAAAGCCGGGAGAAGTGGTCCTCCAGACGGGCAGAAGTCTTCATCAAAGCCGGCCAGAAGAGGTCCTCCAGACGGGCAGAAGTCTTCATCCAGGTGGCATCTTCTATATTCATCCATCCGGCGCGGAGCGGGTCCATCTTCAAGACATCCGACGCGGAGCATCCTCTTCCATCAACGTCCAACTGAAGAATGAAGGTTCCTTTAAATGACGTCATCCAAGATGGCGTACCTTGAATTCAGATTCGCTGATAGAATTCTATCAGCCAATCGGAATTAAGTTAGAAAAATCCTATTGGCTGATGCTATCAGCCAATAGGATTGACGTTCTTATTGGATAATTTTTTTCAATTGTATTTAATTGTAGTTAGTTTAGGTAATTAATTTAATTATAGCGTAGTGTTAGATGTAATTGTAACTTAGGTTAGGATTTATTTTACAGGTAAATTTGAATTTATTTTAGCTAGGTAGCTATTAAATAGTTAATAACTGTTTAATAATAAATACAAATGCAAAGTTGCCTGTAAAATAAAAATAAACCCTGAGCTAGCTACAATGTAACTATTAGTTATATTGTAGCTATCTTAGGGTTTATTTTATAGATAAGTATTTAGTTTTAAATAGGAATAATTTAGTGAATGATAGTTATTTTATTTAGATTTATTTAAATTATATTTAAGTTAGGGAGGTGTTAGGGTTAGACTTAGATTTAGGGGTTAATACTGCCGCCCTCATCCTTCTAGACCTCTCAGCCGCATTCAACACTGTAGACCACAGCACACTCCTCACGCGCCTACACGATGCCGGCATCCGCAATAAGGCCCTGGAATGGATCACCTCCTTCCTCAGTGGCAGAACCCAGAAAGTCAGACTCCCACCCTTCTCCTCCAATCCCACAGCAATCAGCTGCGGTGTACCCCAAGGCTCTTCTCTTATCCCTACCCTCTTCAACATCTATATGGCCCCCCTCGCCGCCATCGTCCGACAACACAACCTCAACATCGTCTCCTACACCGACGACACCCAGTTAATCATCTCACTCACCCAAGACCCCACCACCACCAAGAATTACGTCCACGAAGGACTTACAGCAATCGCCACCTGGATGAACAACAACCGTCTCAAACTCAACACTAACAAGACCGAAATCCTCCTCCTCTGACCCACCAAATCTGCAAGGGATGACTCCTGGTGGCCCACAGCCTTCGGACACCCTCCAACTCAAACACACCACGCACGAAATCTAGGCGTCATCTTCGACTCATCACTTTCCATGGACCGCCAAGTCAACACCGTCTCTTCGACTTGTTTTCACATACTCCACCTACTGCGAAAAATCTTCAAGTGGATCCCCACCGAAACTAGAAAATCTGTCACCCACACCCTCGTCAGTAGTCGACTGGACTACGGCAATGCACTCTACGCCGGGTACACCTAAGGAACCTACACTGGCTCCCCGTCAACAAGAGAATCACCTTCAAGCAACTAACCCATGCATTCAAGGCCCTCCACAGTATCGGTCCTGAATACATCAACCACCGTGTCAATTTCTACACCCCCTCCAGACAACTCCGCTCTGCCGACCAAGCACTCAAAGTCATCCCCCGCATCAAGAAAAAAACAGCTGGAGGAAAATCCTTCTCCTATATGGCAGCAAGGTCATGGAACTCCCTCCCGCTGCACCTCAGACAATCCACCTCCCTTACAAACTTCAGGAAGGATCTCAAGACCTGGCTCTTCGACTGAATCATCTTCCCTTAGCCCCCCTCTCCCCCCCTCCCATAGCGCCTTGAGACCCTCACGGGTGATTAGTTTGCGCTTTACAAGTACGCAATAGATAGATAGAATACATTTAATATAGTTGCGGCGACGTTGGGGGCGGCAGATTAGAGGTCAATAAATGTAGGTATGTGTTGGCGATGTTAGGGACGGCAGATTAGGGGTTAATAAAATTCAACTAGTGTTTGTGATGCGTGAGGGCGGTGGTTTAGGGGTTAATATATATTTTATAGTGGCGGCGATGTCCGGTTCGGCAGATTAGGGGTTAAAAATATTTTTTTAGTGTTTACGATGTGGGGGGGGCCTCAGTTTAGGGGTTAATAGGTAGTTTATGGGTGTTAGTGTACTTTTTAGCACTTTAGTTAAGAGTTTTATACTACGGCGTTAGCCCAGAAAACTCTTAACTACTGACTTTTAAATGCGGTATCAGTCTTTACAGGAGAGGCTGTACCGCTCACTAACATAACCGGCGTTATGCAAGTCCCATTGAAAATATAGGATACGCAATTGACGTAAGTGGATTTGCGGTATTTTTGCGTCTGACCAAAAAAGTGAGCAGTGAGCCTGTCATTTCAAGACTCGTAATACCAGCGTTAGGAAAAAAAGCAGCGTTAGGACCTCTTAACACTGCTTTTTAAGGCTAACGCAAAACTCGTAATCTAGGTGACTGCACGTGCGATATGGAGATTTTAAGCTCCATACCGCACACAAAACAAGCACTGTGTTTGATGTGCTCGTGCACGCTTTCCCCATAGACATCAATGGGGAGAGCCAGCAAAAAAAAAGTCTAACACTTGCGATTGCGGAAACAAAAGCTCCGTAAAGCAGCCCCATTGATGTCTATGGGGAAAAAGAAAAGTCAGTTTAGACCAAACATAAACCCCGATTCTAAACAAAGCCGGATTGGCCTACCAGGATACCAGGAAATTTCCCGGTGGGCTGCAGTAGTTGGGGCTGGGAAGGCCTACCAGGATACCAGGAAATTTCCCGGTGGGCTGCAGTAGTTGGGGCTGGAAAGCTACAATTTAAAGGGGAGATTAATGGCTGCAATTGGGAGTATCCCAGTAATCTTCTTTAAGAAAAATGGGGCCTGTGAATTCTACCGACTCAATGGAAAATAGGGCTGGTCTTCATATTTTTCCAGGGCTGCTTTTTATTCCCAGTCCGGCCCTGATTCTAAACACCCCTAATCTGCTGCCTCTGACATCGCCAACGCCTGCCTACAGTTATTAACCTCTAATCTGTCGTTCCCCATATCGCCGCCATCTAAATAAAGGTATTAACCCCTAATCTGCTGCTCCCAATATCGCCGCCACTATACCTAAATTAAACTATGAACCCATAACGTAACCCTAACACCCCCTAACTTTAACATAATTAAAATAGATCTAAACATACAATTATTAACTAAATAAACATATTAACCCCTAAACTGCCAGCACCCACATCGTAACAACCTAAATTAAACTATATTAACCCCTAACCCTAACGTAACCCTAACACCCCCTAACTTTAACATAATGAAATTAGATCTAAATTAAAGTTACTATTATTAACTAAATAATACCTATTTAAAACTAAATACATACTTACCTGTGAAATAAAACGCCTAGATTTAGAGTTCTGCGGCCAAAGGGATGCGTTAGCTAAGCGTGCTTTTTTTCCCCTGCACCTTTTAAACAACGCTGGTATTGAGAGTTCTCAGAAGGGCTGCGTTAGGCTCCTAAAAGGGAGCGTACAGGCATATTTACTGCCACTGCAACTCTCAATACCAGCGGTGCTTACGGACGCGGCAGCTTCAAAAATCTGTTCGTGCACGATTCCCCCATAGGAAACAATGGGGCAGTTTGAGCTGAAAAAAAACCTAACACCTGCAAAAAAGCAGCGTTCAGCTCCTAACACAGCCCCATTGTTTCCTATGGGGAAACACTTCCTAAGTCTGCACCTAACACCCTAACATGTACCCCGAGTCTAAACACCCCTAGCCTTACACTTATTAACCCCTAATCTGCCGCCCCCGCTATCGCTGAACCCTGCATATTATTTTTAACCCCTAATCTGTCGCTCCGTACACCACCGCAACCTACGTTATCCCTATGTACCCCTAATCTGCTGCCCCTAACACCGCCGACCCCTATATTATATATATTAACCCCTAATCTGCCATCCCCAACGTCGCCGCCACCTACCTACAATTATTAACCCCTAATCTGCCGACCGGACCTCACCGCTACTCTAATAAATGTATTAACCCCTAAAGCTAAGTCTAACTCTAACCCTAACACCCCCCTAAGTTAAATATAATTTTATTCTAACGAAATAAAATAATTCTTATTAAATAAATTAATCCTATTTAAAGCTAAATACTTACCTGTAAAATAAACCCTAATATAGCTACAATATAAATAATAATTATATTGTAGCTATTTTAGGATTAATATTTATTTTACAGGCAATTTTGTATTTATTTTAACCAGGTACAATAGCTATTAAATAGTTAAGAACTATTTAATAGCTACCTAGTTAAAATAATTACAAAATTACCTGTAAAATAAATCCTAACCTAAGTTACAATTAAACCTAACACTACACTATCAATAAATTAATTAAATAAACTATCTACAATTATCTACAATTAAATCAACTAAACTAAATTACAAAAAAAACCCCACTAAATTACAAAAAATAAAAAAAGATTACAAGAATTTTAAACTAATTACACCTACTCTAAGCCCCCTAAAAAAATAACAAAGCCCCCAAAATAAAAAAATGCCCTACCCTATTCTAAAATAAAAAGTTAACAGCTCTTTTACCTTACCAGCCCTTAAAAGGGCCTTTTGCGGGGCATGCCCCAAAGAAAACAGCTCTTTTGCATTTAAATAAACATACAATACCCCCCCCCCAACATTACAACCCACCACCCACATACCCCTAATCTAACCCAAACCCCCCTTAAAAAACCTAACACTAAGCCCCTGAAGATCTTCCTACCTTGTCTTCACCACGCCGGGTATCACCGATCCGTCCAGAAGAGGGTCCGAAGTCTTCCTCCTATCCGGCAAGAAGAGGAGATCCGGACCGGCAAACATCTTCATCCAAGCAGCATCTTCTATCTTCTTCCATCCGGCGCGGAGCGGGACCATCTTGAAGCAGCCGACGCGGATCCATCCTCTTCTAACGACGTCCTAAGTCCGAACGAAGGTTCCTTTAAATGACGTCATCCAAGATGGCGTCCCTCGAATTCCGATTGGTGATAGGATTCTATCAGCCAATCAGAATTAAGGTAGGAAAAATCTGATTGGCTGATTGAATCAGCCAATCAGATTCAAGTTCAATCGGATTTGCTGATCCAATCAGCCAATCAGATTGAGCTTGCATTCTATTGGCTAATCGGAACAGCCACTAGATTAAGGTATTTTTCCTACCTTAATTCCGATTGGCTGATAGAATCCTATCAGCCAATCGGAATTCGAGGGACGCCATCTTGGCTGACGTTATTAAAAGGAACCTTCATTCGGACATAGGACGTTGTTAGAAGAGGATGGATCCGCGTCGGCTGCTTCAAGATGGTCCCGCTCCGCGCCGGATGGAAGAAGATAGAAGATGCCGCTTGGATGAAGATGCTTGCCGGTCCGGATCTCCTCTTCTTGCCGGATAGGATGAAGACCTCGGAGCCTCTTCTGGACCTCTTCTTGCCGGATAGGAGGAAGACTTCGGACCCTCTTCTGGACGGATCGTGATACCCGGCGTGGTGAAGACAAGGTAGGAAGATCTTCAGGGACTTAGTGTTAGGTTTTTTAAGGGGGGTTTGGGTTAGATTAGGGGTATGTGGGTGGTGGGTTGTAATGTTGGGGGGGGTATTGTATGTTTATTTAAATGCAAAAGAGCTGTTTTCTTTGGGGCATGCCCCGCAAAAGGCCCTTTAAAGGGCTGGTAAGGTAAAAGAGCTGTTACATTTTTATTTTAGAATAGGGTAGGGCATTTTTTTATTTTGGGGGGCTTTGTTATTTTTTTAGGGGGCTTAGAGTAGGTGTAATTAGTTTAAAATTCTTGTAATCTTTTTTTATTTTTTGTAATTTAGTGTTTGTTTTTTTGTAATTTAGTTTAGTTGATTTAATTGTAGTTAATTGTAGATAGTTTATTTAATTAATTTATTGATAGTGTAGTGTTAGGTTTAATTGTAACTTAGGTTAGGATTTATTTTACAGGTAATTTTGTAATTATTTTAACTAGGTAACTATTATATAGTTATTAACTATTTAATAGCTATTGTACCTGGTTAAAATAAATACAAAGTTGCCTGTAAAATAAATATTAATCCTAAAATAGCTACAATATAATTATTATTTATATTGTAGCTATATTAGGGTTTATTTTACAGGTAAGTATTTAGATTTAAATAGGAATAATTTATTTAATAAGTTTTATTTTATTTTGTTAGATAGAAGATGCCGCTTGGATGAAGATGTTTGCCGGTCCGGATCTCCTCTTCTTGCCGGATAGGAGGAAGACTTCGGACCCTCTTCTGGATGGATCGGTGATACCCGGCGTGGTGAAGACAAGGTAGGAAGATCTTCAGGGGCTTAGTGTTAGGTTTTTTAAGGGGGGTTTGGGTTAGATTAGGGGTATGTGGGTGGTGGGTTGTAATGTTGGGGGGGGGGTATTGTATGTTTATTTAAATGCAAAAGAGCTGTTTTCTTTGGGGCATGCCCCGCAAAAGGCCCTTTTAAGGGCTGGTAAGGTAAAAGAGCTGTTAACTTTTTATTTTAGAATAGGGTAGGGCATTTTTTTATTTTGGGGGCTTTGTTATTTTTTTAGGGGGCTTAGAGTAGGTGTAATTAGTTTAAAATTCTTGTAATCTTTTTTTATTTTTTGTAATTTAGTGGTTTTTTTTTTGTAATTTAGTGTTTGTTTTTTGTAATTTAGTTTAGTTGATTTAATTGTAGATAATTGTAGATAGTTTATTTAATTAATTTATTGATAGTGTAGTGTTAGGTTTAATTGTAACTTAGGTTAGGATTTATTTTACAGGTAATTTTGTAATTATTTTAACTAGGTAACTATTATATAGTTATTAACTATTTAATAGCTATTGTACCTGGTTAAAATAAATACAAAGTTGCCTGTAAAATAAATATTAATCCTAAAATAGCTACAATATAATTATTATTTATATTGTAGCTATATTAGGGTTTATTTTACAGGTAAGTATTTAGATTTAAATAGGAATAATTTATTTAATAAGTTTTATTTTATTTTGTTAGATTTAAATTATATTTAACTTAGGGGGGTGTTAGTGTTAGGGTTAGACTTAGCTTTAGGGGTTAATACATTTATTAGAGTAGCGGCGAAGTCTGGTTGGCAGATTAGGGGTTAATAAGTGTAGGTAGGTAGCGGCGACGTTGGGGGGGCAGATTAGGGGGTAATAAATATTATGTAGGGGTCAGCGGTGTTAGGGGCAGCAGATTAGGGGTACATAGGGATAATGTAGTTTGCGGCGGTGTGCGGTCGGCAGATTAGGGGTTAAAAAATTTTAATAGAATGGCGGCGATGTGGGGGGTCCTCGGTTAAGGGGTGCATAGGTAGTTTATGGGTGTTAGTGTACTTTAGAGCACAGTAGTTAAGAGCTTTATGAACCGGCATTAGCCAAGAAAGCTCTTAACTCCTGGCTTTTTTCTGCGGCTGGAGTTTTGTCGTTAGATTTCTAACGCTCACTTCAGCCATGACTCTAAATACCGGCGTTAGAAAGATCCCATTGAAAAGATAGGATACGCAATTGACGTAAGGGGATCTGCGGTATGGAAAAGTTGCGGCTGGAAAGTGAGCGTTAGACCCTTTCCTGACTGACTCTAAATACCAGCGGGCGGCCAAAACCAGCGTTAGGACCCCCTAACGCTGGTTTTGACGACTAACGCAGAACTCTAAATCTAGGCGATAGTTAGTTAGTTTTAGCTAGCTTAGGTTTTATTTTTATTTCACAGGCAAGTTTGTATTTATTTTAACTAGGTAGGCTAGTTAGTAAATAGTTATTAACTATTTACTAACTACCTAGTTCAAATAAATACAAACTTACCTGTGAAATAAATCCTAAGCTACCTTACACTAAAACCTAACATTACAAAAAATAAAAAACACTAAAATCAGAAAAAATAAAAAAAACTACCATTACAAAAAATAAAAAACCCTTCTATTACAAAAAAAACTAACGAAATTATCGAAAAAAAATAAAGATTGATCCTATTCTAATGCACTTTAAAAAACAAACAAAAAAAAACCCACCCCCAAAATAAAAAAGCCTAATTTAGAATAAAATACCAAGGGCCCTTAAAAGGGCCTTTTGTAGGGCATTGCCTTGACATAAACAGCTCTTTTGCTCCAAAACCCCCCAAACCCCCCCCCCCCAAACTACCAAGGGCCTTTTGTGGGGCCCTTAAAAGGACTTTTTGTAGGGCATTGCCCTGAGATAAACAGCTCTTTTACTAAAAAAAAAAAAAAAACACCCCCTAAAAATATACATTACACAAAATAACAAATTATCAAAAATAAAAAAAATTATTCCTATTCTAATACCCATTAAAAAGGGCCTTTTGTAGGGCATTACGCTAAAGATATCAGCTCTTTTAGTGAAAAAAATTACAAAGACCCACTTACATTACAAACCCCCACCCCCCCAAAATAAAAATAAAAACTATCTAAAAAACCTAAGCTACCCATTGCCCTGAAAAGGGCATTTGTATGGGTGATTCAAGATGGCGTTCCTTGCATTCCTATTGACTGAAAAATTTGAATCAGCCGATAGGAATTAGGGCTGCTAAATACTATTGGCTATTCAAATCAGCCAATAGGATTTAAGCAATTCTCATTTTAAAGGCTTATTTGAATTAGCCAATCGAATGAGAGCTGCTTAAATCCCATTGGCTGATTTGAATAGCCAATAGGATTTTAGCAGCCCTAATTCCTATTGGCTGATTCAAACTTTTCAGCCAATAGGAATGCAAGGGATGCCATCTTGAATCGCTTCCCTTGCATTGAAGATCCAGTGTACTGCGGCGACCGTATGAAGAGGATGGACCCGCTCCGCGCCTCCGGGATAAAGATAAAAGATCCTGCCTGGATGAAGATTGAAGAAGCCGACTGGATGAAGACTTCGCCGGGATGAAGATCGTTCAAGCGCGACTTCAAAAACTGTAAGTGGATCGTCAGGGGGTTAGTGTCAGGCTTTTTTAAGGGTTTATTGTGTGGGTTTTGTTTTTTAGTTTAGAGTCTGGGCAGTAAAAGAGCTAAATGCCCTTTTAAGGGTAATGCCCATACAAATGCGCTTTTCAGGGCAATGGTTAGCTTAGTTTTTTTTTTTAGAATTAGGTTTTTTATTTTGGGGGGTTGGTTGGGTGGTGGGTTTTACTGTAGGGGGGTCTTTGTGTTTTTTTTAGAGGTAAAAGATCTGATATCTTTGGGGCAATGCTGTCAGGGTTTTTTCCCTGTTGTGTTTGCCATGTGCTGCTGGCAGCCATTTTACTCACCTAATATCTGGTTTTCTTCATTCTTTTGATATCCTTTGTTGAAAAGCATATCTAAATATGCTCTGAGCATATTTAGATATGCTTTTCAACAAAGGATATCAAAAGAATGAAGAAAATAAGATATCCTTTGTTGAAAATCGTATCTAAATATGCGCAGTAGCTAATGAGCATATTTATATATGCTTTTCGACAAAGGATATCAAAAGAATGAAGAAAATCAGATATCCTTTGTTGAAAATCATATCTAAATATGCTCATTAGCTACAGAGCATATTTAGATATGATTTTCGACAAAGGATATCAAAAGAATGAAGAAAACCAGATATTAGATGTAAATAGCTACTGAGCATATTTAGATATGATTTTCAACAAAGGATATCAAAAGAATGAAGAAAACCAGATATTAGATGTAAATTGGAAAGTTATTTAAAATTGCATGCTCTTTCTAAATCATGAAAGAAAACATATGGGTTTCATCTCCCTTTAAATGGTGTCTTGGAAAACTGGTCAACTTAGTAAACATCTGAGTGCATGGTCTTACCTTCTCAGAGACAACAATTTCTCCACTCTCTATGATGATAATGAAATTTTTCTGCAAGTCCCTTTGAAATTAAAATGTAAAATTAGGCATTTAAACTAAAGCATTGTTTCTCAACTGAAGTCCTCAAGTACCCCAAAAGACCAGGCTTTCATTATAGCCGAACCAGTGCTGCATTGGTGAAATAATCAGCTGATGGTTGATAGCAGGTTAGTAAACAATCCATCCATGGTATTACTGCTGCTAAGCTGAGCACTTCAATTGTGCACTGGTTCATCTATAATGAAAACCTGGTCTGTTGAGGCTACTTGAGGGCCACGGTTAAGAAACATTGCACTAAAGCACCAGTTCAACTGCAATATGTTGATGACCTTGAGAATAAAGCATTTTTTTAAAGTTTGATTATATATTGCAATACCAGAATATTGTATTGCAAATTAACTTCAGAGAAAATAAAAAAAAACATTTTGTTATGTTTAAAATAGGTCTTTAATAACTTATATTATAAAACATCTAACAAATATTAACAATCAAAAAATGTTTCTGTGACTGGTCTTGTTCATCTCCCTCATTTGTAGACAAGGTCAATCCTTCTATCTTTTTTAACAAAATTTTCAATAACTTTATTAAGAAAATCTTCACAGTTTTTTTTCATGTAACTGTACCAGTCTTTCTCTCTCAATTGCTAAAATAGCCAAAGAGGAAAGTCGTCCTTGACTGGTTTGATTCCTGCTATGTGTTTTTATTCGCTTTAAAGCAGAGAAGGACCTCTCAACAGAGGCTGTTGTAGCTGGTATCGTGAGAACCAGCTTCAGTAATTTCACTGCCTCTGGAACAGTCTGCATGAGATCGTTGTTGGCCAAAATGTTGAGTAGATCTGTAGGTGATTTGCAATCATTTCTCACCATTTCAGAACTATAAAATCCAATTAGATCAGATTTTAATCTAACTAAGTCAAAGTATTTGCCATATCTTGATAGGCTCTGCAGTTTTTGATCATCAATATGTTTCGACATCTCTAGCAGTTTAGTGCAATCGACCAAAGGAATTCTAGCTCAGCAAAATGATCAAACCGAGCTTTCATTTGAATGTTTACATTGTCCATAATGTTGTAAAACAACCTTCTCCTCACATCTATTATTGGCTGTTTACTCCTTACATTGTCTGTCAGCCCCATTCTGATGCAATCCGCCTCAAATTTCCCATACAAATTGTCAAACTCTTGTCTGTGATTTTCAAGAAATTTCATAGTGTCAGAAATTCTCCGACAGCAGAATCCAACATCCATCACTTTACTCTGCAGCAATCAAAAGAGTGTGTCAGTTTGTATGAAAATGGCCTCATATGTCATAAGCAAGACGCAGGCTGATGCTTTATTCAGAAAGAAGTAATATCCTTCAGACATCATCAAGGTCTCATGATCCCAACCATCTGGATTTTCTCTGAGAAACAGGAACATAGCACGTATATCACTTTGATACATGTTGGCCGTCTGCACTAGTCTGGAATTTGAACTCCATCTGGTGGGTGCTGCTCTCGGTAAACATCTCTTCACCATATTGTCCAGTAGGTGGGTGCGCTTTGTCGATTTACTGAAAAACGTGGCCATTCCCTCAAGTGTTGAAAAAAATACTTTACACTCTTCTATAGATTTAGCTGAATTAGAGAGCACCAGGTTTAACTTGTGGGCATAACAATGGATAAAAGTTGATTCAGGTACTTCTTCTTTAATCTTGGCTTGCACCCCATTAATAGCTGATGCCATCACAGAGGCTCCATCGTAAATCTGAGATACCAGCTTTTCAACACAATTATATTTCTCCAACACTCCCAATACATAGTCTGCAATAGCTGGTGCTCGTCTGTCAACCACTTCATCAAATCCTAAGAACGCCTCCTTCACAATTATCTGACAATTCAGCTCACTTTTAGCCACATAACACAAAATTACAGAGATTTGTGTTATGTTTGTAACATCAGTTGTCTCGTCTACTTCAACAGCAACAAAGGGGGCTGCATTAATCTCCTTTCTTATATCATCTCTTACTATATCAGCTACTGCTTTGATTAAATCATTCTGGATTCTATTTGAACATCCAGAAAACACAGTGGATGTTTTCAAATGTCTTGCAAAAGTTGCATCTTTCCATGCAAACATATGCAATAGCTCCACATAGTTGCCACGATTAGAAGACTTTGCACCCTCCTCGTTACCACGGAATGCTATTTCCTGTTTGCCTAGATAGAAGGTTGCTTGAATAAGGTTTTTTAAAATCTCACGGTTTTCAGTCACTTTCGCATTGTGGTTGATGATATCTAATCTCCGCTGTTCATTTAATGAAAACAGAATTTATGCTTACCTGATAAATTTCTTTCTCTTACGGTGTGTCCGGTCCACGGCTTCATCCTTACTTGTGGGATATTCTCAATCCCTACAGGAAGTGGCAAAGAGAGCACACAGCAGAGCTGTCCATATAGCTCCCCTCAGGCTCCGCCCCCCCAGTCATTCGACCGACGGTTAGGAGAAAAAGGAGAACCATAGGGTGCAGTGGTGACTGTAGTTTACAAAAATAATTTTAGACCTGACTAAATCGCCAGGGTGGGCCGTGGACCGGACACACCGTAAGAGAAAGAAATTTATCAGGTAAGCATAAATTCTGTTTTCTCTTACATTGGTGTGTCCGGTCCACGGCTTCATCCTTACTTGTGGGAACCAATACCAAAGCTTTAGGACACGGATGAAGGGAGGGAAACAGTCAGGTAACCTAAACGGAAGGCACCATTGCTTGTAAAACCTTTCTCCCAAAAATAGCCTCCGAAGAAGCAAAAGTATCGAATTTGTAAAATTTGGCAAATGTATGCAGTGAAGACCAAGTCGCTGCCTTACAAATCTGTTCAACAGAAGCCTCGTTCTTGAAAGCCCATGTGAAAGCCACAGCTCTAGTGGAGTGAGCGGTAATTCGTTTAGGAGGCTGCCGTCCGGCAGTCTCATAAGCCAATCGGATGATGCTTTTCAGCCAGAAGGAAAGAGAGGTAGCAGTTGCTTTCTGACCTCTCCTCTTACCAGAATAAACGACAAACAAGGATGATGTTTGTCTGAAATCTTTTGTTGCTTCTAAATAGAATTTTAAAGCATGAACCACATCTAGATTGTGTAACTGACGTTCCTTTTTAGCAACTGGATTAGGACATAGAGAAGGAACAACTATTTCCTGGATAATATTCTTATTGGAAACTACCTTTGGAAGAAAACCAGGCTTGGTACGCAAAACAACCTTATCTGTATGGAACACCAGATAGGGTGAGGTACACTGCAAAGCAGACAATTCAGAAACTCTTCGAGCAGAAGAAATAGCAACCAAAAACAAAACTTTCCAAGATAGTAACTTAATATCTACGGAATGTAGAGGTTCAAACGGAACCCCTTGAAGAACTGAAAGAACTAAATTTAGACTCCATGGAGGAGCCACAGGTCTGTAAACAGGTTTGATCCTAACTAAGGCCTGAACAAACGCCTGCACATCTGGCACAGCTGCCAGACGCTTATGTAACAGAATAGACAGAGCAGATATCTGTCCTTTCAACGAACTAGCTGACAATCCTTTCTCCAATCCTTCTTGGAGGAAAGATAACAACCTTGGAATCCTAATCTTACTCCACGAGTAACCCTTGGATTCACACCAACAAAGATATTTTCGCCATATCTTATGATAAATTTTCCTAGTAACAGGCTTTCTAGCCTGGATCAGAGTATCTATAACTGATTCAGAGAACCCACACTTAGCTAGAATTAAGCGTTCAATCTCCAAGCAGTCAGTTGCAGAGAAACTAGGTTTGGATGTTTGAATGGACCTTGGATTAGAAGGTCCTGCCTCAAAGGTAGCTTCCATGGTGGAGCCGATGACATATCCACCAAGTCTGCATACCAAGTCCTGCGAGGCCACGCAGGAGCTATCAGAATTACCGAAGCCTTCTCCTGTTTGATTCTGGCTACTAGCCGAGGGAGAAGAGGAAACGGTGGAAAGACATAAGCCAGATTGAATGACCAAGGCGTTACTAGAGCATCTATCAATGTCGCCTTGGGATCCCTGGACCTGGACCCGTAAAGGGGATCTTTTGAGTCCAGTTCTATGTTGTCCGACTGAAATCTGATGAATTTGGCCTCCGCCAGCTGAAGCCAGGCCTGGAGCGCATTGAATATCGCTCTCAATACTAAAATGTTTATCGGGAAAAGAGATTCCTCCCCAGACCATAGACCCTGAGCTTTCAGGGAGTTCCAGACCGCACCCCAGCCTAAGAGACTGGCGTCGGTCGTGACAATGATCCACTCCGGTCTGCGGAAACTCATTCCCTGAGACAAGTGATCCTGAGACAACCAACAGAGGAGCGATTCTCTGGTTATCTGGTTCATTTGTATCTGGGGAGACAAATCTGCATAATCCCCATTCCACTGTTTGAGCATGCACAGTTGCAGTGGTCTCAAATGAATTCTGGCAAAGGGGACTGTGTCCATTGCCGCAACCATTAGACCGATTACCTCCATATACCGAGCCACAGAAGGCTGAGGATTGGCATGAAGAACTCGACAGGAATTCGAAAGTTTTAACTTCCTGACCTCCGTCAGAAAGATTTTAATTTCTATCGAGTCTATTATTGTTCCCAGGAAGGGAACCCTTGTGACCGGAGACAGAGAACTTTTTTCTACGTTCACCTTCCACCCGAGAGATCTTAGAAAGGCCAACACAATGCCTGTATGCGCCTTTGCTCTGTGAAAAGAAGATGCTTGTATTAAGATATCGTCTAGGTAAGGTGCTACTGCAATGCCCCGCGGTCTTAGAACCGCTAGAAGGGACCCTAGCACCTTCGTGAAAATTCTTGGGAACTGATGGTGATCCTTGTGGATAGGAATATGCAGGTACGCATCCTTTAAATCCACGGTAGTCATATATTGACCCTCCTGGATCATCGGTAAGATTGTCCGGATAGTTTCCATCTTGAATGATGGAACTCTGAGAAATTTGTTTAGGATTTTTAAGTCCAGAATTGGCCTGAAAGTTCCTTCCTTTTTGGGAAGTACAATCAGGTTTGAGTAAAAACCCCGTCCTCGTACTGCAGTTGGGACTGGGTGTATTACTCCCATCTTTAAAAGATCTTCTATGCAAAGTAAGAATGCCTGTCTCTTTGTCTGGTCTAAAGACAAGCGAGACATGTGGAACCTTCCCCTTGGAGGAAGGTCCTTGAATTCCAGAAGGTACCCCTAAGAGACAATTTCTAACGCCCAGGGATCCAGAACATTAGACTTATTTTTAGCCTTGAAAGGTCTATCTTGTGGAAGGGCATGGCCCTTTCCTCCAGTAATATCAGAAATAATCTCTTTCAACTCTGGCCCGAAAAGGGTCTTACCCTTGAAAGGAATATTAAGCAATATTGTTTTGGACGACACATCCGCCGACCAAGATTTTAGCCAAAGCGCCCTGCGCACCACGATTGCAAAACCAGAATTTTTCGCCGCTAATTTAGCTAACTGAAGAGCGGCATCTGTAATGAAAGAATTAGCCAACTTCAGGGCGTGAATTCTGTCCATAACCTCATCATAAGGGGTCTCCCTCTGTAGGGAGTTCTCTAGTTCCTCAAACCAAAAAGCCGCTGCAGTGGTTACAGGAATAATGCAAGAAATTGGTTGAAGAAGAAAACCTTGTTGAACAAATATTTTCTTAAGCACACCTTCCAATTTTTTATCCATAGGATCTTTGAAAGCGCAACTGTCTTCTATTGGTATAGTGGTGCGCTTAGCTAGTGTTGAAACTGCCCCCTCCACCTTAGGGACCGTCTGCCACGCGTCCCTTCTGGGGTCAACAATGGGGAACATTTTCTTAAATATAGGGGGGGGGGACAAAAAGTACACCTGGTCTCTCCCACTCCCTGGTCACAATATCCGCCACCCTCTTAGGTATCGGAAATGCATCAGTGTGTACCGGGACCTCTAAGAATTTGTCCATTTTACACAATTTTTCTGGGACCACCAAGGGGTCACAATCATCTAGCGTAGCTAAAACCTCCTTAAGCAGGGCGCGGAGGTGCTCTAGCTTAAATTTAAATGCTATAGTATGTGGCTCTGCCTGCTGAGCAACTTTTCCTGAGTCAGAAATTTCTCCCTCAGACAGGCCCTCCCTCACCGCCAAGTCAGATTGATGTGAGGGCACTACAGATAAATTATCCGCTGCGTCTGATTGCTCATTTTCTGTATTTAAAACTGAGCTATCACGCTTTCTTGGAAATGCTGGCAGTTTGGATAAAAAAGCTGCGAGAGAATTATCCATGACTGCTGCTAACTGCTGCAAAGTAACAGGGATCGATGCGCTAGATGTGCTGGGCATCGCCTGCGCGGGCATAACTGGTGTTGACACAGAAGGGGAAGATAAAATACTCTCCTCGTTACCTTCAGCTAAAGATACATCTTGGGCTACATTTTTAAGTGTCATTTTATGGTCCTTAAACTGCTTGGACGCTATAGCACACTTGAAACATAAATTCAATGGGGGTACCGCCATGGCTTTTAAACATATAGAACAAGCGCTATCTGAAGGCTCAGACATTTTTGACAGACTTAGACAGCACTAGAATGCAATAAAAAATACTTTTGACAAAAACGTTACTGAGTCTTTAAATAATAAAAGTGCACACTTTATTACCAACACATCAAATAACCATCAAGGAAACATCCGATTTTAATGAAATTTTCACCACATTATCCTAATGCTTTGAAAAGATTGCACACAAATTTTAAGCTCAATTAACCCCTTAATGCCCAAACCGGAGCTAAAACATGAATTTGACCGGTTAAACACACTACAGTATTATGCCACAGCTTCTGCTGAGGCTTTTACCGTCCTTAGGGATTATTTGGAGTAGAAATAAGCCTGTCTGAAGTCCCTCTGAAGTCTCTGGACACCACACGTGAGGCTGCATGAACTGTGTTGTCAAAAAAACAACTGCGCAACTGAGGCGCGAAAATGAGGCCTCCTCCTCTGCATTACAAAGTGCTGGGGCCTTTCTGAGGAGATTAGGAGTCTAATCAAATGCCAGGCGAATAAAAACTACAAACTAACACCACAAACTCTTTACCACCCCCGTGGAGATGCTACTTGTTTAGAGCGGCAAAGAGAATGACTGGGGGGGCGGAGCCTGAGGGGAGCTATATGGACATCTCTGCTGTGTGCTCTCTTTGCCACTTCCTGTAGGGATTGAGAATATCCCACAAGTAAGGATGAAGCCGTGGACCGGACACACCAATGTAAGAGAAATATATATCCTTCTTGCTGATCCAAAGGTTTGCAAAGCAAATTGGTTTTGAATGTGACTGGTCGATTTCTCATGTTTGTTAGTGCCCCTTGATAGATTTTTTAAATCTCCAAATCCAGCATTTGTCCAAACATTATCTGTAGGGGAGAATAAAATAGACGGAAAGCAGTAAAGGCGATTCTTTGTAGCACAGCCACACAGCCATTCTTTCCTTTGATACCATTTCATTTGGAATGTACGTGTCATGGTTTTGTCTTTTTGAAGTAAGTCCTTCAGCTCAGGCATTGGTCTTCCTTTATTTATTACTTCAATTTTTGAGGGAAAGTCCAATCTTGAGAAATTTCTAAGGTTGGATATAGTGTTTTCCATTTTCCAAAAATTAGAATACTGAACACCTGGAAACAGAGAAAAAAATGAGAGAAATCAGAAGGAGAGAACTAGAATTAATCAAAGTAAAACTAAAAATAAACATATTGTGTAAAAAACAACAAACAACTTACTTGCTTTCTTGCATAATGAACATCTAGATATGCTCTGTGTAGTGTAGCCCTGTCCTTATTGCGATATGGGAGCTGATATCTTTTAAACTGCAGTCAGATTCTGAATAACTATCTACGCATGCGCAACAACTGGCACATCAAAACGAGGTCAAGGTCAAAAGGAATTTGAATAAACTACATAAAAAAACACTAACATGGATAAACATATGTAGACTGTCACATACAATAGCAGGTGACATTGGTTAGTGGGATACATTTTCACTAACGTCAAAACCACCCCAAAAATATTTTTTTACTCTTATTAACTAAATTAATCCTATTTAAAACTAAATACTTACCTATAAAATAAACCCTAATATAGCTACAATATAAATAATAATTATATTGTAGCTATTTTAGGATTAATAACTATTATTAGGTTAGGTTAATGACTATTTAATACCTACCTAGTTAAAATAAAGAGAAAATTACCTGTAAAATAAAACCTAACCTAAGTTACAATTACACCTAACACTACACTATACTTAAATAAATTATTCCAATTTAAAACTAAATACTTACCTGTAAAATAAACCCTAAGATAGCTTCAATGTAATTAATAATTGCATTGTAGCTATTTTAGGATTTATATTTATTTTACAGGTAACTTTGTATTTATTTTAGCTAGTTAGAATAGTTATTAAATAGTTATTAACTATTTAATAACTATCTAGCTAAAAGAAATACAAAATTACCTGTAAAATAAATCCTAATGTAAGTTACAATTAAACCTAACACTACACTATCATTAAATTAATTAAATAAATTACCTACAAATAACTACAATTAAATTAACTAAAGTACAAAAAATAAAAAAGCTAAGTTACAAAAAATTAAAAAAATAAGTTACAAAAAATAAAAAAATAAGTTACAAGCATTTCAAAAATATTACAACAATTTTAAGCTACTTACACCTAATCTAAGCCCCCTAATAAAATAACAAAGCCCCCCAAAATAAAAACATGCCCTACCCTATTTTACATTAAAAAGTTAACAGCTCTATTACCTTACCAGCCCTTAAAAGGGCCTTTTGCAGGGCATGCCCCAAAGAAATCAGCTCTTTTGCCTGTAAAATAAAAATACAACCCCCCCAACATTAAAACCCACCACCCACACACCCCTACTCTAACTCAATCCCCCCTTAAATAAACCTAACACTACCCCCCTGAAGATCATCCTACCTTTAGCCGTCTTCAGCCAGCCGACCACCGATGGAACAGAAGAGGAGAACCGCAGCGGCAGAAGTCTTCATCCAAGGGGCGCTGAAGAAGTCTTCCATCCGATTGAAGTCATCATCCAGGCGGCGTCTTCAATCTTCATCCATCCGGAGCGGAGCCATCTTCAGACAAGCCGACGCGGAGCCATCCTCTTCTACCGACGGACTAACGACGAATGACAGTTCCTTTAAGTGACGTCATCCAAGATGGCGTCCCTCGAATTCCGATTGGCTGATAGGATTCTATCAGCCAATCGGAATTAAGGTAGGAAAAATCTGATTGGCTGATTTAATCAGCCAATCAGATTGAACTTGCATTCTATTGGCTGTTCCGATCAGCCAATAGAATGCAAGCTCAATCTGATTGGCTGATTGGATCAGCCAATCGGATTGAACTTCAATCTGATTGGCTGATTAAATCAGCCAATCAGATTTTTCCTACCTTAATTCCGATTGGCTGATAGAATCCTATCAGCCAATTGGAATTCGAGGGACGCCATCTTGGATGACGTCACTTAAAGGAACCGTCATTCGTCGTTAGTCAATCGGTAGAAGAGGATGGCTCCGCGTCGGCTCATCTGAAGATGGTTCCGCTCCAGATGGATGAAGATTGAAGACGCCACCTGGATGATGACTTCAAACGGATGGAAGACTTCTTCAGCGTCCCTTGGATGATGACTTCTGCCGCTGCGTATCTCCTCTTCTGTTCCATTGGTGGTCGGCTGGCTGAAGACGGCTAAAG
Source organism: Bombina bombina (assembly GCF_027579735.1). Taxonomy (NCBI): domain Eukaryota; kingdom Metazoa; phylum Chordata; class Amphibia; order Anura; family Bombinatoridae; genus Bombina; species Bombina bombina. The sequence goes on along the minus strand of NC_069499.1, from coordinate 289,898,891 downwards.
GTAGGATAATCTTCAGGGGGTAGTGTTAGGTTTATTTAAAGGGGGTTTGGGTTAGAGTAGGGGTGTGTGGGTGGTGGGTTTTAATGTTGGGGGGGGTTGTATTTTTATTTTACAGGCAAAAGAGCTGATTTCTTTGGGGCATGCCCCGCAAAAGGCCCTTTTAAGGGCTGGTAAGGTAATAGAGCTGTTATCTTTTTAATGTAGAATAGGGTAGGGCATTTTTTTATTTTGGGGGGCTTTGTAATTTTATTAGGGGGCTTAGATTAGGTGTAAGTAGCTTAAAATTGTTGTAATATTTTTGAAATGTTTGTAACTTATTTTTTATTTTTTGTAACAGCTTTTTTTATTTTTTCTACTTTAGCTAGTTTATTTAATTGTATTTAATTGTAGTTATTTGTAGGTAATTTATTTAATTTATTTAATGATAGTGTAGTGTTAGGTGTAATTGTAACTTAGGTTAGTTTTTATTTTACAGGTAATTTTCTCTTTATTTTAACTAGGTAGGTATTAAATAGTTAATAACTATTTAATAGCTATTGTACCTAGTTAAAATAAATTGAAAGTTGCCTGTAAAATAAAAATAAATCCTAAAATAGCTACAATATAATTATTATTTATATTGTAGCTATATTAGGGTTTATTTTAAAGGTAAGTATTTAGTTTTAAATAGGATTAATTTGGGCCTAGATTTGGAGTTTGGCGGTAGCCGTGAAAACCAGCGTTAGAGGCTCCTAACGCTGGTTTTAGGCTACCGCCGGTATTTGGAGTTACTCAAAATAGGGTCTAACGCTCACTTTCCAGCCGCGACTTTTCCATACCGCAGATCCCCTTACGTAAATTGCGTATCCTATCTTTTCAATGGGATTTTTATAACTCCGGTATTTAGAGTCGTTTCTGAAGTGAGCGTTAGACATCTAACGACAAAACTCCAGCCGCAGGAAAAAAGTCAGTAGTTAAGAGCTTTCTGGGCTAACGCCGGTTTATAAAGCTCTTAACTACTGTACTCTAAAGTACACTAACACCCATAAACTACCTATGTACCCCTAAACCGAGGTCCCCCCACATCGCCGACACTCAAAAAAATTTTTTAACCCCTAATCTGCCGACCGCCACCTACGTTATACTTATGTACCACTAATCTGCTGCCCCTAACACCGCCGACCCCTGTATTATATTTATTAACCCCTAACCTGCCCCCCACAACGTCGCCTCCACCTGCCTACACTTATTAACCCCTAATCTGCCGACCGGACCTGAGCGCTACTATAATAAAGTTATTAACCCCTAATCCGCCTCACTAACCCTATCATAAATAGTATTAACCCCTAATCTGCCCTCCCTAACATCGCCGACACCTAACTTCAAACATTAACCCCTAATCTGCCGACTGGAGCTCACCGCTATTATAATAAATGTATTAACCCCTAAAGCTAAGTCTAACCCTAACACTAACACCCCCCTAAATTAAATATAATTTAAATCTAACAAAATTAATTAACTCTTATTAAATAAATTATTCCTATTTAAAGCTAAATACTTACCTGTAAAATAAATCCTAATATAGCTACAATATAAATTATAATTATATTATAGCTATTTTAGGATTTATATTTATTTTACAGGTAACTTTGTATTTATTTTAACCATGTACAATAGCTATTAAATAGTTAAGAACTATTTAATAGCTAAAATAGTTAAAATAATTACAAAATTACCTGTAAAAGAAATCCTAACCTAAGTTACAATTAAACCTAACACTAGACTATCAATAAATTAATTAAATAAACTACCTACAATTATCTACAATTAACCTAACACTACACTATCAATAAATTAATTAAATACAATTGCTACAAATAAATACAATTAAATAAACTAGCTAAAGTACAAAAAATAAAAAAGAACTAAGTTACAAAAAATAAAAAAATATTTACAAACATTAGAAAAATATTACAACAATTTTAAACTAATTACACCTACTCTAAGCCCCCTAATAAAATAACAAAGCCCCCCAAAATAAAAAAATGCCCTACCCTATTCTAAATTACTAAAGTTCAAAGCTCTTTTACCTTGCCAGCCCTGAACAGGGCCCTTTGCGGGGCATGCCCCAAGAAATACAGCTCTTTTGCCTGTAAAAAAAAACATACAATACCCAAGCCCCCCAACATTACAACCCACCACCCACATACCCCTAATCTAACCCAAACCCCCCTTAAATAAACCTAACACTAAGCCCCTGAAGATCATCCTACCTTGTCTTCACCTCACCGGGTATCACACCGATCCGTCCAGAAGAGCTCCTCCGATGTCCTGATCCAAGCCCAAGCGGGGGGCTGAAGAGGTCCATGATCCGGCTGAAGTCTTCATCCAAGCGGGGCAGAAGAGGTCTTCCATCCGATTGAAGTCTTCATCCAAGCGGCATCCATCCGGAGCGAAGCGGCAGCATCCTGAAGACCTCCACCGCGGAACATCCATCCTGGCCGACGACTGAACGACGAATGACGGACGGTTCCTTTAAATGACGTCATCCAAGATGGCGTCCCTCGAATTCCGATTGGCTGATAGGATTCTATCAGACAATCGAAATTAAGGTAGGAATATTCTGATTGGCTGATGGAATCACCCAATCAGAATCAAGTTCAATCCGATTGGCTGATCCGATCAGCCAATCAGATTGAGCTCGCATTCTATTGGCTGTTCCGATCAGCCAATAGAATGCAAGCTCAATCTGATTGGCTGATTGGATCAGCCAATCGGATTGAACTTGATTCTGATTGGCTGATTCCATCAGCCAATCAGAATATTCCTACCTTAATTCCGATTGGCTGATAGAATCCTATCAGCCAATCGGAATTCGAGGGACGCCATCTTGGATGACATCATTTAAAGGAACCGTCATTCGTCGTTCAGTCGTGTTTAGTGTTAGGTTTATTTAAGGGGGGTTTGGGTTAGATTAGGGGTATGTGGGTGGTGGGTTGTAATGTTGGGGGGCTTGGGTATTGTATGTTTTTTTTACAGGCAAAAGAGCTGTATTTCTTGGGGCTTGCCCCGCAAAGGGCCCTGTTCAGGGCTGGTAAGGTAAAAAAGAGCTTTGAACTTTAGTAATTTAGAATATGGTAGGGCATTTTTTTATTTTGGGGGGCTTTGTTATTTTATTAGGGGGCTTAGAGTAGGTGTAATTAGTTTAAAATTGTTGTAATATTTTTCTTATGTTTGTAAATATTTTTTTATTTTTTGTAACTTAGTTCTTTTTTATTTTTTGTACTTTAGCTAGTTTATTTAATTGTATTTATTTGTAGCAATTGTATTTAATTAATTTATTGATAGTGTAGTGTTAGGTTAATTGTAGATAATTGTAGGTAGTTTATTTAATTAATTTATTGATAGTCTAGTGTTAGGTTTATTTGTAACTTAGGTTAGGATTTCTTTTACAGGTAAATTTGTAATTATTTTAACTATTTTAGCTATTAAATAGTTCTTAACTATTTAATAGCTATTGTACCTGGTTAAAATAAATACAAAGTTACATGTAAAATAAATATAAATCCTAAAATAGCTATAATATAATTATAATTTGGGGGCAGAGTCAGCCGCAACGATGATAGTTGCTTAAGCCCAGAGCTCCTTGCTGAGAGCCGCAAAACACCGGACCTACAGTAGGTTCATACGAACCTATTACTATTAAATTAGATGGAACAGATTTGGGAATCTTCAGAGAACACTCCGGTGCCACTCCGGAGAATAATGGACAAAAAATAAGCACTTTAGCTCACTTTTACGGATTTATGAAACTTCAGTCCGGCGGCCATCTTGGAAATCGAATGGCGCAGCACTTACAGGAGACCCTCACGATCCTCTAACCCGCACAGAATAGACCTAGCTGGGGTAAGTCCTATGCCCAAGAAAACTTCAAACAAGTGTAAAGAAAGGTCAGAGGAATGCTGAGGATTGTGAAATAAATTATTGGAAGGGGACAGCCTAATATAGCAAGTGCCTGATTACCACAAGCAATTGGACACAGTGCTGGAGTTTTTCTGCTCTCCCTATTGGTTTTTCTCACCCACTAAAGACACCAGAAACTCTAACACAAGCAAAACACAGTGCAATAATATAAATCAGGCTTTACAGTACTGGAGAAGGGGAACATTTGTAATCAGCCATATACCACAAACTGCCATATCATGACTACTAAAAGAAATGTTAAACCGGTTAAAACAATTAAACCACAACAGACTAAAGGACATTCAGTCAGCTCATTCTTTAGCCCATCAGAGAGAAAGGAATTGGAAAGCCTTAAAACAACCGTGATATCCCCACACCTCACAGCCCCTTCACAAGACTCTCCAGAAGCATCGAATGAGGAGCATACTCAGATACCCACACATATTCTTTCCTCTCTGGCTTCTACACAGGACATTGCTAAAATAGTAAGAACATGTATCAGAGAAGAGCTGATGGAACTAAAGCAAGATTTACATACTGTAGGCTTTAGGGTGGAAGCTCTAGAGGATAACCAAGATATGATTAAAGCAGAGGTGACAACCATACAAGAAACAATTGAACAGCAAGCAGAACAGATAGTAGCGCTGCAGGATAAAATGGAGGACATGGAGAATAGGAATAGACGGAAAAACATAAGAATAAGAGGCGCTCCAGAATCAGTTCTCCCTAAGGACCTTCCAGTGTATTTACCAGCTTTATTTCAGCATTTGTTAGATGACCCTAATGCAGCTACCATACAATGGGTGATGGCACATAGGGCGTTAAGGCCCAAACCACCTGATACAGCACCCCCCACAGACATCATCATTAAATTCAAAAACTTCCAAGAAAAGGAAAACCTTATAGCAGCGTCGAGGAAAAAACAACCCGTCAGGTTCCGCGGTGTTGTCTTACAATTCTACGCAGATCTGGCAGTTCGTACTCTACAACGTAGAAAAGAACTTTCTCCAATTACAACCATCCTTAGAAATAAGAGGATCCCGTATAGATGGGGATTCCCATTTCAACTCATGGTTATTCATAATAACAGATGGGTCCACTGTTCAAGTCCACAAGAAATACCACAGTTTTGTAAATTACTGGACTTAGATCCTCCCCCTATACCATCTACTCAGCAGGAATGCCCGTCGGAGAGTGCAAAATCTCAAGCGCAGAAGAAAAAAGAAACATGGAACACTATTCAACCTAAAAAAAAAGGTAGACTCTCACAAACACAGAAATCTACTGCTACACCCTCACAGCGAAGAGAGACGGGGTCCCCTACCTCTTCTAAGGATGAAGAAGACTCAGAACCAGAATCTCTGTGAATAAGACTGTTCGGATTCGTGAGTAAAGTTGTTTAATGTGTGCTATTATTCCATGACTCTGTTTATCGCCTTAAGGCGAAGATTTCTATAATTTTATAGAGAGACTTTGTTTCAGGACTAATTCAAAGACATTCCTGTTGGCCACCTAGGTGGCAAAATTTAAGTTCTCTGGTGTTACTTAATTATAGTAATTATGATAAGATTACTCGCGGTTTCTCTAGGATACCCCTGAGTTTGTGTTATTGGAAAATTGATGCTAATTATTAGATGTTTACTGTTAAGGCATGTGTTTTTATTTATATTTGTATTTTCTTTTAATTACGTATTCAATGCAGGTCCCATTTTTTCATATTTCATGTACATTCGAAGGAAAGCAGGTTATTGGTATTTACAAGGTTTCAATTCTAGTATGATTTCAGATGACAGGTATGATGTTAGACATATGTTACTATGACACACACACTACAAATAATCTCACAAAATGTTAGGGGATTTAATTCACCTAACAAGCGTTCAATGGCATTGCTTGACTTATCTAGGAGGAAAGCAGATATTTTGTTTCTACAGGAGACACATTTCAAAAGGCACAGAGAACCTAAATATCTAGGCTCCCATTTTACCCAACACTACCACAGTTCTGATCTACAAAAAAAAAGGGGGGTTAGCATTTTATTCCATAGGAACACAGCCTTCCATCACATACAAACCACCAAAGATACTGAAGGACGGTTTCTGGGAGTCTTTGGACTTCTATATGGAACCCAAGTCTCATTAATTAATATATATGCTCCAAATGTTCAGCACATCCCATTTTTTCGTAAAATGTTCCAGAAACTAGTAGACATGGCCAAAGGTATTGTCATCCTGGGGGGAGACTTTAACTTCCCTCTTCAACCACTAAAAGATAGTTCAAATATCAATGTCTGCGTTTCTAAGAAAACCGCACAATTTCTGTGGAAAAACTTAAGGGAACACAATCTTTATGACTCCTGGAGATATTTCCATGAGGACAAGATCGATTACACATTCTTTTCAGCCCCCACAAAAATGTACAGCAGATTAGATTATTTTTTCGTAAACCAAGTAGGTCTCCCTTACCTTTCAAACTCCCAGATCAAAGCCACCACATGGTCTGATCACTCTGCTGTATTACTCTCTCTAAACTGGCCCAACTCTAGGAATACTGAATTCATATGGAAGTTGGACGATACAATATTACACAAGACTGAGCACACAGAGGCCTTGACACGCTCCCTGCAGGAATTTTTTGCTATCAATAACACCCCTGATATTGAAATCTCCACCTTATGGGAAACACATAAGTGTTACATGAGAGGGGAGTTCATAAAAATTAGGGCACAAAATAAAAAAAGAGCCCGCTTAAGATACACTGAATTGGCTGAATCACTATCTAAATTAGACCTACAACATAAGAAAACACCTACTGACTCACAAGTATTACAAGATTTAATGTGCACTAGAAACCAATTGAAATCTCTCCTAGCCCAAGAACAACAAGCTATCACTCATAAAGTTAAACAAAAATTTTTCTATGAAGGAGATAGGGCAGGGAAATTATTGGCCAGAGCTCTTAAAAAGAGAAAATTAAAATCATATATCCACCATTTGATTACCCCTCAAAAACAAAAGGTGCAAACTACCCCGGAGATAGGTACACAATTCCGGGAATACTACCTCAAATTATATAATATAGCTCCTACCACTGCTAAGCCCATTGAAGACTCAGAGTTAGAACACTACTTACAGAACTGTGTCCTGCCTTCCCTGACTCCCGAACAGAGAACTGAGTTAGACTCACCCATTACCCATCAAGAAATTCTTAGAGGACTTAAGGAAATGAATAAAGGTAAAAGCCCAGGCCCAGATGGCTTTTCAGTGAATTACTATCAATTCTTTAAAGATATTTTGTCCCCTTTCCTTCTCCAACTTTTTAATGAGGTGGGGGAGGGGAACCCATTTTCTAAAAACATGGTTGAGGCTCATATAACAGTACTACCTAAACCTGATAAACCCCCCACAACCCCATCAAACTTCCGCCCTATCTCCTTAATTAATACAGATATAAAACTTTACGCTAAGATTATTGCCTCTCGTATTAATAAATTTCTCCCTACACTAATACATGTCAACCAAGCAGGTTTCACTCCCTCCCGGGAAGCCAGGGACAATACAATAAAGCTACTTAACCTTCTCGACTATGTCACAGTTAATAAGATACCTACTATATTTCTATCAATAGATGCCGAAAAGGCTTTTGATAGACTAAACTGGAAGTTCCTGAAGGCAACCTTATATAAATTTGGATTTGGACAAACAATAGTTGAAAAAATATTTGCATTGTATAATTCCCCTTCGGCTAGAATTAGACTAAATGATTCCCTAACCCCCCCAATAACTATTGCCAATGGTACAAGACAGGGCTGCCCTCTCTCGCCTTTGCTGTTTGTCCTGGCAATGGAGATTTTGGCATCCAAAATTAGGCAGAACTCAGAGATAAAAGGAATTGAGGTCCAAGGCAATCAGTATAAAATGGCATTATATGCCGATGATGTCATGCTCACAGTAACATCCCCTGCCACGTCACTTAAGGCGATATCGTTAGAGCTCTCAAACTACAGCAGGTACTCTTACTTCAAAGTTAATGAAACTAAGTCAGAATTCATCAGCTTTTACAACCCCCCCAGTTTGGTGGATAAGATACAAACAGACTTGGGGTATCATCACAACACGAAATCAATTAAATATTTAGGTGTTCAAATCCCTGAAAATAAATCATTAATATTTTCATTAAACTATCTCCCATTACTGCAAAAACTTAAAAAGGAACTACATGAGTGGAAACATAAAAGTATATCTTGGATAGGTCGTATAAACTCAATAAAAATGATGGTACTCCCCAAGATACTATACACATTCCAAGCCCTCCCCATACAACTTCCTGACTCATATATACGCTCTTTACAAAAGGTTCTCAACTCCTTTATATGGTCTGAACATATGATAAGGGTCCCTATGCACACATTGTATATGCCTAAAGATAGAGGGGGATTAGGGGCCCCAAACATAGCACTCTATAGATTAGCAACACAGCTGGTACGTATCATTGATTGGTGTAAAAACGGGATAAATAAGGAATGGATTACACTAGAACACTCACTAGCCTCTTTTCCCAATCTTGGTAGCGCCTGCTGGATACCCCCTACTGAACAAACATGTACTACGTCAATATCCTCACTCACAAGAGAAACTTTTAAATCCTGGCACTATGTTCTCAAACATTTCCCTTCTATATCATCCATTCCATCCCCCCTATCCCCAACTATCACTAATCCTGTCTTTCAAATAAAGTACAAAAGTATTGGTACAACCGACAACACGATCCACACTCTAATTCCATTTAGTAAGGTTTTAAGGGGGCAGTCCCTATGTACAAAAGAAGAGCTAAAAGAATTGAATATTGATCACTTTCAACAATGGTATAAGTTTTTCCAACTTCAACACTATATTAACACACACCCTGATAAACAGCAAATTCTTAGAACACGTACACCGTTTGAAAATATATGCCTCTCACAAATGGCAACTAAGGGCCACCTCTCTATGACCTACCAACAACTACTAAGTTATCACTCACGCAAGCTACCATCATATACAGAGAAGTGGGAGAAAGATTTAAACTCCCCTCTTACAGAAAAGGATTGGCTTACCATAATTAAACACATGAACTCTTCTACCACATCTATGAAATTCAGGGAGACAAACATGAAGTTACTAAGTAGATGGTATTTGACACAGCATAGGTTATCCCTGATCTACCCTAACACCCAAGCCTTATGCTGGAGAAATTGTGGCCAGACAGGTACACTGCTTCATGTGTGGTGGCACTGTCCAAAAATACAGGAATTTTGGAGACTGGTGACCTCTGAGATTCGCAAAGCCACTCACCATGACATATCCTTAGACCCACAGACGTGTTTATTCCATAAGCCAACCAAGATTAGATGCAGGCTTAGAGCGGTAATACTGAATATGATGCTGAATTGTGCTAAACAGTTAATTCCAAGACGATGGAAAAGTGTTGATGTCCCATCTAGAGAGGAATGGATAAACTCCATCACCTTAACATTATCCCTAGAGAAATACCATTTAGTGAACAAACTGGAGGAATACTATTCTATTGTGTTTCTATGGGAGGAATATTTGAATGCTGAAAAAAGGAAAAGAACTTAGAATGCCTTAGTCACTAACCTGTTTAAGAATACCACCTCTGTAAATAAGTCCAGTTTTGAAGGACTAGAACATTATTGTTAATTTAATGCCTGTGAATTAACTGAGACCTGAACTGCATTATTGTTTTACAACTGTAATTGTTTGATTTCTGTTAATAAAAAAAAAAAATTTCAAAAAAAAAAAATAAAAAAAATAAATATATAATTATAATTTATATTGTAGCTATATTAGGATTTATTTTACAGGTAAGTATTTAGCTTTAAATAGGAATAATTTATTTAATAAGAGTTAATTAATTTCGTTAGATTTAAATTATATTTAACTTAGGGGGGTGTTAGTGTTAGGGTTAGACTTAGCTTTAGGGGTTAATACATTTATTAGAATAGCGGTGAGCTCCAGTCGGCAGATTAGGGGTTAATGTTTGAAGTTAGGTGTCGGCGATGTTAGGGAGGGCAGATTAGGGGTTAATACTATTTATGATAGGGTTAGTGAGGCGGATTAGGGGTTAATAACTTTATTATAGTAGCGCTCAGGTCCGGTAGGCAGATTAGGGGTTAATAAGTGTAGGCAGGTGGAGGAGACGTTGTGGGGGGCAGATTAGGGGTTAATAAATATAATATAGGGGTCGGCGATGTTAGGGCAGCAGATTAGGGGTACATAGGGATAATGTAAGTAGCGGCGGGTTAGACTTAGGTTTAGGGGTTAATAATTTTATTATATTGGCGGTGGTGTGGGGGGGGCAGGATAGAGGTTAATAAATGTATTATAGGTTGTGGCGGTGTAGGGGGGCAGGATAGGGGTTAATAAATTTATTATAGGTGGCGACGGTGTAGGGGGGGCAGATTAGGGGTTAATAAGTTTAATATAGGTGGCGGCGGGGTCCAGGAGCAGCGGTTTAGGGGTTAAACAATTTATTTAGTTGCGGCGGGGTCCGGGATCGGCAGGATAGGGGTTAATAAATTTATTATAGGTGGCAGCGGTATAGGGGGGGCAGGATAGGGGTTACTAGGTATAATGTAGGTGGCGGTGGGCTCCGGGTGCGGCGGTTTAGGGGTTAATACATTTATTATAGTTGCGGCGGTGTCCGGGAGCGGCGGTTTAGGGGTTACTAATTTTATTTAGTTGCGGGGGGCTCCGGGGGCGCCTGTATAGGGGGTAGAACAGTGTAGTTTAGTGTGGGTGCTTAGTGACAGGCTAGCAATAAAGCTGGGAAAAAGCCAAAGAGCAGCGAGATCGGATGAGTGATAACTATCACAGTCCGATGCTCATCGCCCCGTACTTGGTGCGCGGCTTTTTGACAGCTTTATTGATAACTTTGGCGAGATTATTCAGGTCCGCGGCGGCGATGGTAGGCGAGCTTAGGCGGGCGTATTGGGGCCGGCGAAGGCAGTTAAGTAGACAAGTTGATAACTAGAGGCCCATGGATCTACTTTTTTTTGTGTGACTGTTACAATGTAATTTCAAACATGTGTGAGAAATATCAGGGAATATAAATAGGCAGTAGGCACCAAAGTATGTATTTTTCTTCTATTTAATACCAATTTTTATCATTGTCAATTCAAGTAAAAATTGGTGTTTTTGCATGAAAGTGATTAAATAAAAGAAAAATACATACTTTTGGTGCCTACTGCCTAATCCTATTTATATTCCCTGATATTTCTCACACATGCTGCCTTGAAATTACATTGCAACAGTCACAGAAAAAAAAGTAGATCCATGTTTGATCTCAGAAGAATCATGGGTTGGGCATTGTGAATATAGATTTAATACTAACAATATATACTCTGGGGCCCATTTATCAAAGGGCTTGCGGACCTGATCCGACACTGCGGATCAGGTCCGCAAGACCTCGCTAAATGCGGAGAGCAATACGCTCTCCACATTTAACATTGCACCAGCAGCTCACAAGAGCTGCTGGTGCAACGCCGCCCCCTGCTGACTCGCGGCCAATCGGCCGCCAGCAGGGAGCTGTCAATCAACCCGATCGTATTCGATCGGGTTGATTTCCGGTGATTCCTGTCCGCCTGCTCAGAGCAGGCGGACAGGGTTATGGAGCAGCGGTCTTTAGACCGCTGCTTCATAACTTGTGTTTCTGGCGAGTCTGAAGACTCGCCAGAAACACGGCCCTTCAAGCTCCGTACGGAGCTTGATAAATGGGCCTGTCTGTCTCTGGATGAGCATTTTTGTCTTAGTATCCTGATGAGACACACTGTAATTGGTTCTTCCACTTGGAATGCAAAAACACATTTCTCCAACATTGGTGTGTCCGGTCCACGGCGTCATCCTTACTTGTGGGGAATATCTCTTCCCCAACAGGAAATGGCAAAGAGTCCCAGCAAAGCTGGCCATATAGTCCCTCCTAGGCTCCGCCCACCCCAGTCATTCGACCGACGGACAGGAGGAAATATATATAGGAGAAACCATATGGTACCGTGGTGACTGTAGTTGCACAGGCAACATCTCCACGGAGATGGTTAAGAGTTTTTTGGTGTTTAAATGTAGTTTTTATTCTTCTATCAAGTGTTTGTTATTTTAAAATAGTGCTGGTATGTACTATTTACTCTGAAACAGAAAAGGATGAAGATTTCTGTTTGTGAGAGGAAGATGATTTTAGCAGACAGTAACTAAAATCGATTGCTGTTTCCACATAGGACTGTTGAGATGAAGTAACTTCAGTTGGGGGAAGCAGTTAGCAGACTTTTCTGCTTAAGGTATGACTAGCCATATTTCTAACAAGACGATGTAATGCTGGAAGGCTGTCATTTCCCCTCATGGGGACTGGTAAGCCATTTTCTTAGTCAAACAAACAGAATAAAGGGCTTAATATGGGCTAAAAAACTGGTAGACATTTTTATGGGCTAAATCGATTGCTTTATTTGGGCATTTTATTCATATTTATGCTGACAATTTGCATTTATAAACTTGGGGAACGTTTATTAAACGGCAGGCACTATGTTAGACACCTTTTCCAGTCAGGGGGCCTTCCTAGTTGTAGACTGAGCCTCATTTTCGCGCCATTACTGCGCAGTTGTTTTTTGAGAGCAGGGCATGCAGATGCATGTGTGAGGATCTGAAAATTGCTGGAAAAGCTTCTAGAAGGCGTCAATTGGTATCGTATTCCCCTCTGGGCTTGGTTGGGTCTCAGCAAAGGCTATAGCTGGGACTGTATAGGGGTTAAATTTGTAAACGGCTCCGATTCCGTTATTTTAAGGGTTAAAGCTCTGAAATGTGGTGTGCAATACTATTAATGCTTTAAGACACTGTGGTGAAAATTTGGTAATTTTTGAACAATTCCTTCATACTTTTTCACATATTCAGTAATAAAGTGTTTTCTGTTTAAAATTTAAAGAGACAGTAACGGTTTTGTTTTAAAACGTTTTTTTGTGCTTTGTTGACAAGTTTAAGCCTGTTTAACATGTCTGTGCCTTCAGATAAGCTATGTTCTATATGTATGAAAGCCAATGTGTCTCCCCATTTAAATTTATGTGATAATTGTGCCATAGCGTCCAAACAAAGTAAGGACAGTACTGCCACAGATAATGAAATTGCCCAAGATGATTCCTCAGATGAGGGGAGTAAACATGATACTACATCATCTCCTACTGTGTCTACACCAGTTTTGCCCACACAGGAGGCCCCTAGTACATCTAGTGCGCCAATGCTTATTACCATGCAACAATTAAAGGCTGTAATGGATAACTCCATAGCAAATATTTTATCCAAAATGCCTTCTTATCAGAGAAAGCGCGATTGCTCTGTTTTAAACACTGAAGAGCAGGAGGGCGCTGATGATAATTGTTCTGTCATACCCTCACACCAATCTGAAGGGGCCATGAGGGAGGTTTTGTCAGATGGAGAAATTTCAGATTCAGGAAAAATTTCTCAACAAGCTGAACCTGATGTTGTGACATTTAAATTTAAATTAGAACATCTCCGCACACTGCTTAAGGAGGTGTTATCTACTCTGGATGATTGTGACAACTTGGTCATTCCAGAGAAATTATGTAAGATGGACAAGTTCCTAGAGGTTCCGGTGCACCCCGACGCTTTTCCTATACCCAAGCGGGTGGCGGACATAGTAAATAAGGAGTGGGAAAAGCCCGGCATACCTTTTGTTCCCCCCCCTATATTTAAGAAATTATTTCCTATGGTCGACCCCAGAAAGGACTTATGGCAGACAGTCCCTAAGGTCGAGGGGGCAGTTTCTACTCTAAACAAACGCACTACTATTCCTATCGAAGATAGTTGTGCTTTCAAAGATCCTATGGATAAAAAATTGGAAGGTTTGGTTAAAAAGATTTTTGTACAGCAAGGTTACCTTCTACAACCCATTTCGTGCATTGTTCCTGTCACTACAGCAGCGTGGTTCTGGTTCGAGGAACTAGAAAAGTCGCTCAGTAGAGAGACTCCATATGAGGAGGTTATGGACAGAGTTCACGCACTTAAATTGGCTAACTCTTTTATTTTAGGTGCCGCTTTGCAATTAGCTAGATTAGCGGCGAAAAATTCAGGGTTTGCTATCGTGGCGCGCAGAGCGCTTTGGCTAAAGTCTTGGTCAGCGGATGTGTCATCCAAGACAAAATTGCTTAACATCCCTTTCAAAGGTAAAACTCTATTTGGACCAGAATTGAAAGAGATTATTTCAGACATCACTGGGGGAAAGGGCCACGCCCTTCCACAAGATAGGCCTTTCAAGGCAAAAAATAAGTCTAATTTTCGTTCCTTTCGCAATTTCAGGAACGGACCGACCTCTAATTCTGCATCCTCTAAGCAAGAGGGTAATGCCTCACAACCCAAACCAGCCTGGAAACCGATGCAAGGCTGGAACAAGGGTAAGCAGGCCAAGAATCCTGCCGCTGCTAACAAAACAGCATGAAGGAGTAGCCCCCGATCCGGGACCGGATCTAGTGGGGGGCAGACTCTCTCTCTTTGCTCAGGCTTGGGCAAGAGATGTTCAGGATCCCTGGGCGCTAGAAATAGTTTCTCCAGGTTATCTCCTGGAATTCAAGGAACTACCCTAAAGGGGAAGGTTCCACATGTCTCACTTATCCTCAAACCAAATAAAGAGACAGGCGTTCTTACATTGTGTAGAAGACCTGTTAAAGATGGGAGTGATACACCCAGTTCCAATAAAGGAACAAGGAATGGGATTTTACTCCAATCTGTTCGTAGTTCCCAAAAAAGAGGGAACTTTCAGACCAATTTTGGATTTGAAGATCCTAAACAAATTTCTCAGGGTACCATCGTTCAAGATGGAAACCATTCGAACGATTCTACCCACTATCCAGGAAAGTCAATTTATGACTACCGTGGATCTAAAGGATGCGTACCTACATATTCCTATCCACAAAGAACATCATCAGTTCCTAAGGTTCGCTTTTCTGGACAAGCATTACCAGTTTGTGGCCCTCCCATTCAGGTTAGCCACTGCTCCAAGGATTTTCACAAAGGTGCTAGGGTCCCTTCTAGCGGTTCTAAGACCGAGGGGCATTGCAGTAGTACCTTACTTGGACGACATTCTAATACAAGCGTCGTCCCTGTCAAAAGCAAAGGCTCATACAGACATCGTTCTGGCCTTTCTCAGATCACACGGATGGAAGGTGAACATAGAAAAAAGTTCTCTGTCTCCGTCGAGAAGAGTTCCCTTCTTGGGAACAATAATAGATTCCTTAGAAATGAGGATTTTCCTGACAGAGGTCAGAAAATCAAAACTTCTAAGCTCTTGTCAAGTTCTTCATTCTGTTCCTCGTCCTTCCATAGCGCAGTGCATGGAAGTAGTAGGGTTGATGGTTGCAGCAATGGACATAGTTCCTTTTGCACGAATTCATCTAAGACCATTACAACTGTGCATGCTCAAACAGTGGAATGGGGACTATACAGACTTGTCTCCAATGATTCAAATAGATCAGAAGACCAGAGATTCACTCCGTTGGTGGCTGACCCTGGACCATCTGTCCCAGGGAATGAGCTTCCGCAGACCAGAGTGGGTCATTGTCACGACCGACGCCAGTCTAGTGGGCTGGGGCGCGGTCTGGGAATCCCTGAAAGCTCAGGGTCTATGGTCTCGGGAAGAGTCTCTTCTCCCGATAAACATTCTGGAACTGAGAGCGATATTCAATGCTCTCAGGGCTTGGCCTCAACTAGCAAAGGCCAGATTCATAAGGTTCCAATCAGACAACATGACCACCGTTGCGTATATCAATCATCAGGGGGGAACAAGGAGTTCCCTGGCGATGAAAGAAGTGACCAAAATAATTCAATGGGCGGAGGATCACTCCTGCCACCTGTCTGCGATCCACATCCCAGGTGTGGAAAACTGGGAGGCGGATTTTCTGAGTCGTCAGACATTCCATCCGGGGGAGTGGGAACTCCACCCGGAGATCTTTGCCCAAATAACTCAATTATGGGGCATTCCAGACATGGATCTGATGGCGTCTCGTCAGAACTTCAAGGTTCCTTGCTACGGGTCCAGATCCAGGGATCCCAAGGCGACTCTAGTAGATGCACTAGTAGCACCTTGGACCTTCAACCTAGCTTATGTATTTCCACCGTTTTCCTCTCATTCCCAGGCTGGTAGCCAGGATCAATCAGGAGAGGGCCTCAGTGATCTTGATAGCTCCTGCGTGGCCACGCAGGACTTGGTATGCAGACCTGGTGAATATGTCATCGGTTCCACCATGGAAGCTACCTTTGAGACAGGACCTTCTTGTTCAGGGTCCATTCGAACATCCAAATCTGGTCTCCCTCCAGCTGACGGCTTGGAGATTGAACGCTTGATTCTATCGAAGCGTGGGTTTTCAGATTCTGTGATAGATACTCTGGTTCAGGCCAGAAAACCGGTAACTAGAAAGATTTACCATAAAATATGGAAAAGATATATCTGTTGGTGTGAATCCAAAGGATTCCCATGGAATAAGATAAAAATTCCTAAGATTCTCTCCTTTCTACAAGAAGGTTTGGATAAAGGATTATCTGCAAGTTCTCTAAAGGGACAGATCTCTGCTTTATCTGTCTTACTACACAAAAGACTGGCAGCTGTGCCAGATGTTCAAGCATTTGTTCAGGCTCTGGTTAGGATCAAGCCTGTTTACAGACCTTTGACTCCTCCCTGGAGTCTAAATCTAGTTCTTTCAGTTCTTCAAGGGGTTCCGTTTGAACCTTTACATTCCATAGATATTAAGTTACTATCTTGGAAAGTTTTGTTTTTGGTTGCAATTTCTTCTGCTAGAAGAGTTTCAGAGTTATCTGCTCTGCAGTGTTCTCCGCCCTATCTGGTGTTCCACGCAGATAAGGTGGTTTTGCGTACTAAGCCTGGTTTTCTTCCTAAGGTTGTTTCTAACAAAAATATTAACCAGGAGATAGTTGTACCTTCTTTATGTCCGAATCCAGTTTCAAAGAAGGAACGTTTGTTACACAATTTGGACGTTGTCCGTGCTCTAAAATTCTATTTAGAGGCTACAAAAGATTTCAGACAAACATCTTCCTTGTTTGTTGTTTATTCTGGTAAAAGGAGAGGTCAAAAAGCGACTTCTACCTCTCTTTCCTTTTGGCTTAAAAGCATCATCCGATTGGCTTATGAGACTGCCGGACGGCAGCCTCCTGAAAGAATCACAGCTCACTCCACTAGGGCTGTGGCTTCCACATGGGCCTTCAAGAACAAGGCTTCTGTTGACCAGATATGTAAGGCAGCGACTTGGTCTTCACTGCACACTTTTGCCAAATTTTACAAATTTGATACTTTTGCTTCTTCGGAGGCTATTTTTGGGAGAAAGGTTTTGCAAGCTGTGGTGCCTTCCGTTTAGGTAACCTGATTTGCTCCCTCCCTTCATCCGTGTCCTAAAGCTTTGGTATTGGTTCCCACAAGTAAGGATGACGCCGTGGACCGGACACACCAATGTTGGAGAAAACAGAATTTATGCTTACCTGATAAATTACTTTCTCCAACGGTGTGTCCGGTCCACGGCCCCCCCGTGTTGGTTTTTTAATCAGGTCTGATGAATTATTTTCTCTAACTACAGTCACCACGGTACCATATGGTTTCTCCTATATATATTTCCTCCTGTCCGTCGGTCGAATGACTGGGGTGGGCGGAGCCTAGGAGGGACTATATGGCCAGCTTTGCTGGGACTCTTTGCCATTTCCTGTTGGGGAAGAGATATTCCCCACAAGTAAGGATGATGCCGTGGACCGGACACACCGTTGGAGAAAGTAATTTATCAGGTAAGCATAAATTCTGTTTTTATTTGTAGCTTGAGCAAGTTGAGCTTCAGTTTCAACTCTATTATATATATATATATATATATATATATATATATATATATATATATATATATATATATATAAATATATAAATGTCCCTTTAACAAAAAAAAAATTGCCCTATTTTATAAATAATGCATAATGCTTGAGTCAAATATTTCTTTACTTCTATAGTGGTTACACTACTACAGGTCCCTCTCTTAGTGAAGAAGCTATTGCAATTGATTCATACAATAATAAACATATCAAACAGTGTGCTGCTATTATGAACAAAGCAGCAGTCAGTTAGTGCAATGTACTTACGGTCTATCAGCCCTGAAAGGATTAATTTATCAAGTATAAACAAAACATTGAAGATTCTTTGCCTTGTGAAATCTCACAGCATTAGCTATTGCTCAGAAGAGCCGCCACTAAAGCAGATAAGCCAGCGCTGTTAGCCAAAGCTGGTTTCTATTCTATTATATTGCAGATAACCTTGCGGGATCCTGATCATCTATCTACTAGCCCTAGGTGTTCCCGCGTTTTACAGGCTTGACTCCTGTCCTGAGGCCACACAGTGCAAAAAATCAAGTGAAGTGTTTATGTTTTTTGACATCATGCAGTGGGCAATAGTAGTTACTGCACTGCAGCCAGCCTTATTTTACTAATACGCAACAACAAGCCAGTCAGTATAGTAAGCCTGGCCATAAAGCCACCCGGTCCCACGTTCAGATTCAGAACGTCATACTCTTACTATTTTTAGTAACTGTTTTTGTCAGTGCTATACTGTGGTGTCTTTCACACCAATTTATAAGTTATGACATTTATTAAAATAACCTCATTAAACGAGGTTAATAAATATCATAACTTATAAATTGGTGTGAAAAACACCACAGTATAGCACTGACAAAAACAGTTACTAAAAGTAAAAGACGTTCTGAACGAGTTGAGAATAACATTTTGCTGCCTAACTCAGTGCCAATTATCTGCCACACAATCCTGATACTATCATAATCAACACTTCGAGGCTGTCCTGAGGCCACACACAAAAAATCAAGTGAAGTGTTTTTGACATCATGCAGTGGGCGATAGTTCATAGTTACTGCTTGCTAACTGCACTGCAGCCTTATTTTACTTATACGCAACAAGCTGAAGCCAGTCAGTAATAATAAGCCATAAAGCCATGAAAAGTAAATAACATAGAGGCGGCCTTCAAGGGCTTAGAAATTATCATATGTGCCTTCCTAGGTTTGCTTTCAACTAGAATACCAAGAGAACAAAGCAAAATTGTTGATAAAAGTAAATTGGAAAGTTGTTTAAAATTACATGCCCTATTTGAAAAATGAAAGTTTTTTGTGGACTTGACTATCCCTTTAAGCACTTTTAATGTGGGGAGTGGCTTCCTCAGCCATACGGATAAACTAAGCTTCCTTGCCAACAACACATACGGCTAGATTTACAGTTTTGTCGGTAACAACCCGCGTATCTAACGCTGGCTTTTTTTCTCCCGCACCTTTTAAATACCGCTGGTATTTAGAGTTCACAGAAGGGCTACGTTAGGCTCCAAAAAGGGAGCGTAGAGCATATTTACCGCCACTGCAACTCTCAATACCAGCGGTGCTTACGGACGCGGCCAGCTTCAAAAACGTGCTCGTGCACGATTCCCCCATAGAAAACAATGGGGCAGTTTGAGCTGAAAAAAAACCTAACACCTGCAAAAAAGCAGCGTTCAGCTCTTAACGCAGCCCCATTGTTTCCTATGGGGAAACAGTTCCTAAGTCTGCACCTAACACCCTAACATGTACCCTGAGTCTAAACACCCCTAACCTTACACTTATTAACCCCTAATCTGCCGCCCCCGCTATCGCTGACCCCTGCATATTTTTTTAACCCCTAATCTGCCGCTCCGTACACCGCCGCAACCTACATTATCCCTATGTACCCCTAATCTGCTGCCCCTAACACCGCCGACCCCTATATTATATTTATTAACCCCTAATCTGCCCCCCACAACGTCGCCGCCAGCTACCTACGATAATTAACCCCTAATCTGCCGACCGGACCTCACCGCTACTATAATAAATGTATTAACCCCTAATCCGCCTCACTAACCCTATAATAAATAGTATTAACCCCTAATCTGCGCTCCCTAACATCGCTGACACCTAACTTCAAGTATTAACCCCTAATCTGCCGACCGGACCTCACCGCTACTCTAATAAATGTATTAACCCCTAAAGCTAAGTCTAACCCTAACACTAACACCCCCTAAATTAAATATAATTTAAATCTAACAAAATAAATTAACTCTTATTAAATAACTTATTCCTATTTAAAGCTAAATACTTAGCTGTAAAATAAACCCTAATATAGCTACAATATAAATAATAATTATATTGTAGCTATTTTAGGATTTATATTTATTTTACAGGCAACTTTGTATTTATTTTAACCAGGTACAATAGCTATTAAATAGTTAAGAACTATTTAATAACTACCTAGTTAAAATAATTACAAAATTACCTGTAAAATAAATCCTAACCTAAGTTACAATTAAACCTAACACTACACTATCAATAAATTAATTAAATAAAATACCTACAATTAAATCTAACACTACACTATCAATAAATTAATTACATGAAATACCTACAAATAAATACAATTAAATAAACTAACTAAAGTACAAAAAATAAAAAAAGCTAAGTTACAAAAAATAAAAAAATTAATTACAAACATTATAAAAATATTACAACAATTTTAAGATAATTACACCTACTCTCCTAATCTAACCCAAACCCCCCTTAAATAAACCTAACACTAAGCCCCTGAAGATCTTCCTACCTTGTCTTCACCATGCCAGGTATCACTGATCGTTCCAGGCTCTGAAGTCTTCATCCAAGCCCAAGCGGGGGCTGGAGATCCATCATCCGGCTGAAGTCTTCTATCAAGCGGCAAGAAGAAGTCCAGAAGAGGCTCCAAAGTCTTCATCCTATCCACGCAGAAGAGGAGATCCGGACCGGCAACCATCTTCTTCCAAGCGACATCTTCTATCTTCATCCGATGACGAGCGGCTCCATCTTGAAGACCTCCAGCGCGGATCCATCCTCTTCTTCCGACGTCCTAAGTCCGAATGAAGGTTCCTTTAAATGACGTCATCCAAGATGGCGTCCCTCGAATTCCGATTGGCTGATAGGATTCTATCAGCCAATAAGAATTAAGGTAGGAAAAATCTGATTCAAGTTCAATCCGATTGGCTGATCCAATCAGCCAATCAGATTGAGCTTGCATTCTATTGGCTGATCGGAACAGCCAATAGAATGCAAGCTCAATCTGATTGGCTGATTCAATCAGCCAATCAGATTTTCCCTACCTTAATTCCGATTGGCTGATAGAATCCTATCAGCCAATCGGAATTCGAGGGACGCCATCTTGGATGACGTCATTTAAAGGAACCTTCATTCGGACTTGGGACGTCGGAAGAAGAGGATGGATCCGCGCTGGAGGTCTTCAAGATGGAGCCGCTCGTCATCGGATGAAGATAGAAGATGCCGCTTGGAAGAAGGTGGTTGCCGGTCCGGATCTCCTCTTCTGCACGGATAGGATGAAGACTTTGGAGCCTCTTCTGGACTTCTTCTTGCCGCTTGATAGAAGACTTCAGCCGGATGATGGATCTCCAGCCCCCGCTTGGGCTTGGATGAAGACTTCGGAGCCTGGAACGATCGTTGATACCTGGCATGGTGAAGACAAGGTAGGAAGATCTTCAGGGGCTTAGTGTTAGGTTTATTTAAGGGGGGTTTGGGTTAGATTAGGGGTATGTGGGTGGTGGGTTGTAATGTTGTGGGGGGTATTGTATGTTTTTTTTTACAGGCAAAAGAGCTGAATTCTTTGGGGCATGCCCCGCAAAAAGCCCTTTTAAGGGCTGGTAAGGTAAAAGAGCTTTTCTGTTTTAATTTTAGAATAGGGAAGGGCATTTTTTTATTTTGGGGGGCTTTGTTATTTTATTAGGGGGCTTAGAGTAGGTGTAATTAGCTTAAAATTGTAATATTTTTATTATGTTTGTAATTAATTTTTTTATTTTTTGTAACTTAGCTTTTTTTATTTTTTGTACTTTAGTTAGTTTATTTAATTGTATTTATTTGTAGGTATTTCATGTAATTAATTTATTGATAGTGTAGTGTTAGATTTAATTGTAGGTATTTTATTTAATTAATTTATTGATAGTGTAGTGTTAGGTTTAATTGTAACTTAGGTTAGGATTTATTTTACAGGTAATTTTGTAATTATTTTAACTAGGTAGCTATTAAATAGTTATTAACTATTTAATAGCTATTGTACCTGGTTAAAATAAATACAAAGATGCCTGTAAAATAAATATAAATCATAAAATAGCTACAATATAATTATTATTTATATTGTAGCTATATTAGGGTTTATTTTACAGGTAAGTATTTAGCTTTAAATAGGAATAAGTTATTTAATAAGAGTTAATTTATTTCGTTAGATTTAAATTATATTTAACTTAGGGGGGTGTTAGTGTTAGACTTAGCTTTAGGGGTTAATACATTTATTAGAGTAGCGGTGAGGTCCGGTCGGCAGATTAGGGGTTAATAAGTGTAGGCAGCAGATTAGGGGTACATAGGGATAACGTAGGTGGCGGCGGTGTGCGGTCGGCAGATTAGGGGTTAAATTTTTTTATTAGAGTGGCGGCGATGTGGGGGGGCCTCGGTTTAGGGGTACATAGGTAGTTTATGGGTGTTAGTGTACTTTAGAGCACAGTAGTTAAGAGCTTTATAAACCGGCGTTAGCCCATAAAGCTCTTAACTCCTGACTTTTTTCTGCGGCTGGAGTTTTGTCGTTAGATTTCTAACGCTCACTTCAGCCAAGACTCTAAATACCGGCGTTAGAAAGATCCCATTGAAAAGATAGGATACGCAATTGACGTAAGGGGATCTGCGGTATGGAAAAGTCGCAGCTGCAAAGTGAGCGTTAGACCCTTACCTACAAGACGCTAAATACCAGCGGTAGCCCAAAACCAGCGTTAGGAGCCTATAACGCTGGTTTTGACGGCTAACGCCAAACTCTAAATCTAGCCGTATATTATTAATCAATTTACTCTTGCTCACTGCTCTTTTCAAAGAGGAGAGGTTCTATAGAGCTGGCACTAGTATAGTGTGAGAATAAGGGAATAATGGACCAATGGTCCGGTGCTACCCCCAAACAAAATTGAATCAGAGAGCAAGTGGTTAGAAAAGGTCAAACCAAAGTGGGGGTTTAAATACAGCACTCTTCCCTAATAAATGGGTAGGGGAATAAAGAGGTTAAATTAAAAACTCTATTCTTGAATAAATGTGTTTAAAAAGAGAGAAACTATGTTTCCCAATCTACCAACCAGTCAAACAGAATATAAACTACAATTTATTCTTGCTCACTGCTCTTTTCACCATCAACCAGCAAAAGGACCTTTTCCCAAGAGAGACAAATATGCTGTTTTGTTAAAATCCAATACTCTTTTTTTTTTTTTTTTCTTCCAAAATCTCACTTTAGGGCAGCAAAGGAAGGATAAAGAAATAAACATTTTTTGACAGACATTTGTAGCCGAATTCGCCCATTCGGCATTGGATTTGAACATTGCCTCAGGATAATAGAGGCCCTGTGTATTTATTTATATTGAGTCCCACAAAGGTCAACTGAGATAGTTGCAGACGCACTGCGCACTCTCAAAACTATGTATAATATGGTCTCCTTGTTAGAGCCAGTTGCTCCCCCCTATTCCATTGTTGAATCACTTTATCAAGAGCAATATCAGATTTTGCCTCCACCATTGTCTTACATTAAGGATATAGAATAATACATTTTTTGCCCAATTAATTAAGCCAGTAAGCCACCCGGTCCCTTCAGATTCAGAACGTCTTACTATTTTTGTTTTTGTCAGTGCTGGCCTGAGTGCTATACTGTGGTGTTTTTCACACCAATTTATAAGTTATGATGACATTTAAATAACCTCGTTAAACAATGTTAATAAATGTCATAACTTATAAATTGGTGTGAAAAACACCACAGTATAGCACTCAGGCCAGCACTGGCAAAAACAAAAATACTAAGACGTTCTGAATCTGAACGAGTCAGTCAAGATATATAGCTTGGTGCCTAACTCCGTCTCTCAGTGCCACTGCCAAATCCAATGATCATGATTCTGTGACGCAGCAAAGTACACAACTCCTTCTTACTTACTCCTGTCCTGATAAATCTGATAATCCTAATCTAAATCGTCAACACTTCGAGGCTCAGGCTGAGTCACTATAAGAGGAGTTTTGTATTTATATATTATGTAATTTACTCACTGAATTATGAAGTAAATTTAACAGCACCGCCAGTGCCGCGACCTACCTAAAGAAGATGTAGTGCACTAGTGCTAAGTGCGTGGCCGTCGTCGACTTCACTAGACTAATAGACTTAGTCTACTACGTACTCCGGCTGCTCTAAGTTCACTCACACTCACGACACCGGTCCACCACGTCTGACTCCGTCTCTGAGCGGACTGATCTGAGAGAACACGTGACCACACGTGACATGCTGACGCGCGCCTCGATTCCTTCCCGCCCGGCACTCAGCCAGCCCCAGAGAGACTAAGACGACTTGCTGATGTCTGATTGGCTGAGAGGCGGCCAGGGCTGAGTCCTGAGGCTTTCAGAGTCAAGCCTCTGGTGGGAGCGTATGGGGCGCATTGGAGAGCACTGCATTAGCACTTTTTCTCCTCTTGGTGGCAGTCTCTCAGCGGCCCATACACTTCCACAGTCAATACATTCATATTGCGCAATGCAAGGATAGCTGGCCTAGTCTTTCTTGCGCAATATGAATGTATTGAATGTATATTGTCTATTACGTTTTTTATACAAGTTTTACACAAGCACAAGTCATGAATTTGGTGGAGGGATGGGGGTGTAGGGGCGTCACCTTTTTATTAAAAAAAAATAAAACATTATTATTTTTATTTTATTTTTTATAAAAAGGCTGTAATTACATTGGCCAGGGGAGGCACTGCCTCGCCTGCCTCCTATGACTGCACGTCACTGAGCCACAGTGCATTAGTATGCTAAGCTAGCTATCCAGCTAGCATAAGGAACTCCAGAAAACCCTAAAAAGGGCACAACGAGTCCTAAAAAAAACACAGAGTAAAAAAACAGAGAAACCAGGTCAGGCTAACAGAGACCCAACCAGTCTCATAGAAACAAGGGGAAGCAATGCCCAGACCTCAGAAATACAGAAACCACAGGACAAGGCCAGGAGTCTGAAACAGAGAGAGGCTCTTCCCCTAACACAGTGCAACCGCACTCTAGAAAGCAACTGAAGACGAAGGTCCCAGGTCCCCAAGTCGCAAAAAGGTAGCTCAGAATACCGAAATATTCAGAAACGAAACCTCGTGCAGCAAGCTCAGATAGGCCTGACGAACAACACCTGAAGCAAAAACACTGCACCCTGCAATCATCTAAAAATGACTCTGAAACTAAAATACTTGCAGGGCAGTAGAACGTGGAGAAAGGAGAAACCCCAAAGAGGCTTACTGTACCTTGAAGGCTCCAAGGACGTAATAGAAGAGCAATAGATCTGAGATCCTGCTCCAACACCGGACCAGCCCAAGCGACAGACATATCTGATAGACAGGGGGGGACAGAAAGGCCCCAACCAGAAGCCCCCAGGGAATGGAAGAAAAAAAGGGGGGACTCACCCACCCCAACAGAGCTTGGGTGCCAACCCAATCCACTCCTCCAAAATAAGGCACTCCCAAGGAGAACCTCCTGGGACCTGGAACAGAGAAAAGTGCAATAGATCCGTAGGAAGACCTGTCACCGCTCTCTTAGACGGTCTCTACGTAGAGAGAGAGATCAAATTCCAACAGGTGGAACAGAGCAGCAGATGCTGCCCCTTACAGAGATAAGCCACCTGATCCAACCTCCTACACACAGGGCAGGACATAGACCCTCCAGAGCGAGGAAACCCCAGCTCATAAGGCAGACAAGCTATCCCCTCATAAGGGAAGGGCAGTTAAGAACAGCATACATGTCCACAAGACATAAAGCCATAGTATGATCAAAACACGGACCGAATGAAAAAATCATCCAGACCCCACTGTAGATCCAACAGAGAAAAAATTCCCCATTCCGTCAGAGGAACAAGTCAAGCCTTAAAGTTTATAACCAGTACCAGCTTGCAAGCCCAATGAGCTAGCCCCTATGTCGCAACATATGGTTTCTGAAAAAACTGGGTCGTCCCGAACCAGTCCACAGGATCATAAGTCTCCAGACATCCAAGAAGGATCCAAGACAAGAACCCTGGACCCAGAATCGTCCTAGAACGAACGACACCCCCAGGGAATGCAAGATACCCCGTCTGAAGCAATCAGACCTCACAGGAGATGAGAACGGGTACAGGACTCACTCATAATGGCCAGCCCAAACGGAAGAGAACACCCTTAGTGGAGGTCAACACCCCCTCAACAAAGACCCCAAGGGCAACACTAAGGGAAATGAGAACGAGAACAGAGTCACCCGAAAGAGAGTACAAAGAAAGGCTAGTCTTCATAATCCTTTCAGATTAACGTTCCAGAGGACCACACCCAAGGGAGAAGAATGCAAAGCATCCCGAACCAAGGCAGAAAAACATACCCTAGGCAAAAATCTTGGAAAAAGAGACAACATCTCCTATCACCCAGATATAGAGACGACTAACTCCTGAAAGAAGACAGAGCCTCACAGCCTTCACTTCCTAATTAAGCGGCCAAAGCCGCCAGAAAGACCGGACGAAGTCCAGAAATTCTCGACCCAAAGGAAGAGAACCTCTAAAAGGACACTTCCAAAGAGACCATGAAAGGCAAAACCGTAAGAACGGCGGTATGAAGGACCTAAAACCTCCAATCCTCCAACGGGAAGGAACACTCTAGTTCCCGGAAAATCAGAAACGACTGAGCATGTCGCTGTGGATCTCAACAGAGTCCCAGACCACTAGATTGAAAGGCGAACGAGGACTGAACCAATCCCCCATGCCCCTAAGCAACCACGGACCCTCAAGTCCTCTCAGGATGCTAGTTGAAGCTTGTAAAATAAAACAAGAAAACAACACAAAGCACATTGTGATCACTAGGCGCCCTTACCGGACCAACCGGACATAAAAAGGCGCCACGTGTCTGAACTAGGCCTCAAAGACAGAAGGATTTGTACCCAGTCAGGACCAGCCTGAAACCAAGGGCCAATTAGCGGATAGTCAGGTATATGAAAAACTAACCAGGGACCCTACTAGCCAGATTAACAAGGAGATAGAAAATATATTACAACTAGCAGTTAAGAGGGACATCATTTCAGAAAAAATTTAAGGATGCTTTATTTGAGAAAAATCCTATTAGACCTGTTATTTATGTGTTACCTAAAATCCATAAAGCTATAAATAAACCTCCTGGGCGCCCTATTGTGGCCGGAATAGGCTCTGTATTTTCAAATATTTCTGTTTTTCTAGACAAAGTGCTACAACCCTAAATACAAAAAACAACTTCCTATATAAAGGATACAAATGATTTTTTGTCTAAACTTAAAGATTTGGGACAGGTTGGAGACAAATGCATATTGTTTACACTGGATGTTTCCAGCTTGTATACCTCCATTAAGCATACAAGTGGAATTGCAGCAGTATTAAATATTTTAAAAACTGATAGCAATTATACTCCCAAAGAAATTGGATTTCTAATAGATTTGCTGACTTTATTCATGGACTCTTATTACCTTCAGAAACAGGGGACAGCGATGGGCTCCAACGTTGCCCCCACATACACCAACATATTTATGAATAGTTTTGAGGAATACTTTGTGTACTCTAATATCTCTTTCCAAATGTATGGTTTCTCCTGGTGGAGATTTATCGATGATGTGTTTGGCGTGTGTGTGTGGGGGGGGGGGGGGGGCGACGTTGGTAGCCTATTATCATTTATAGAAGATCTAAATTGTTCAGTAAAGGGATTGAAGTTTAGTTTGAACATGAGTGAAGTAGGTATAGAGTACTTGGATACTTATGTTTATAAGGATATAGGCTTTTTGGAGACTGACCTGTATACAAAAAAGACTGACAAAAATAATTTATTATAATATGGCAGTTGCCACCCAGAGAGTGTGTTCAGGGCAATACCCAAGAGCCAGTTTACTAGAGTAAAGAGGATTGTCTCAGATGGCAATAAATGCAAACAAAGATTGGGAGAAATG
Source organism: Bombina bombina (assembly GCF_027579735.1). NCBI lineage: Eukaryota > Metazoa > Chordata > Amphibia > Anura > Bombinatoridae > Bombina > Bombina bombina. The sequence goes on along the minus strand of NC_069499.1, from coordinate 289,870,846 downwards.
GCTAATAAATTAATTGCTAGGAAATATCCAAGGAAATTAATAGCAGAACAATTGGTAAATGTGGAGGGGGGTTCTGGACAAGGCCAAAAACAAACAGGCAAGAAATGTGAGAACAATATGATATTTGTAACACAACATAACAGGTTTAGTCAAAAGATTGCCGGTGTCTTAAAGAAACACTGGCACATAACAAGGGAATGTAATCCACAGGTTGAAGAATTTAAAAAGGAACCGATGGTGGCATATAAGAGAAATAGAAGTATTAAGGATTTGGTTGTACATAATGACATAGGCTCTGGGAAGAGAAATGTTCAATTAACAATAGGTAGCAGTAACAATGGCTGCTATCCATGTATGAACTGCAGCCATTGCAGCTCCATGATAAAAGGGAAATACTTTTATTATCCAACCAGTGGAAGAAAGTTCACAATAAATAAACACTTCACATGCAGAACATCTTTTGCTATTTACATGATTAAGTGTCCATGTGGACTTATCTATATTGGCGAGACCTGCAGAGAGGTAAGGGAGAGGATAACAGAACACAAATCTAACATAAGGTGCAAAAACAAAGAGGCACCAGTGTCCTCTCACTTCCTCTCTGCAGGTCACAATATTAGTCAGCTTAGATTCTTAATTATAAACCAGGTAATGAAACCAAGGAGGGGGGGGGGGGGTGATAGAGAGCATCTCCTAAAAATTAGGGAGATGTTCTGGATTTATAAACTAGATTGCCTAATCCCCAAGGGTCTTAATAAAGATTTTGACTGGAGCCTGTTTTATTAGGAATTTTAAAAGGAATTTTTTTTACTTCATATATGGATGGGTCAGGAGGATATGCTTTGTTCATATATATATGTTTATTGTAGACACATAAAAGAGCTCTGGATAGCAGGTTGTTTTACTATGCGAGAGTATAGAAAGAAGTAGAAGAAAAAAAGTTTTCTCTTTAAAGTAGGGCTTTCTCAATAAATATACATTCTGTTAAAAAATAAATTCTTTAATGATGTAAATGTACTCTGCAGACTGTTTTGGTATTGCAGATGTTTGGATTTTATGCTCCTCTTTTATGTTGTATATAGGTTTTTATGTTTTAATGGTATACAGACACTGTCCACCTATTGTATTGAAAAACAAAAAAGACATCATGGATAAAGAATTGATATGTTATAACCACAAGATGTCACTGTTGCAATTGCAATAGTTGTGTTTTCCATAGAAAGGGTTAATGGACAGCAGGGGAATAATTAACAGGTGAAGGTATAAAAAGCAGGAACCTGTATAATTAAGATGTACATGATTAAGAGCCTAATGCAGGCTTGAAACGTTGTATACTGGGACCCAGAATAAGATAATAAAGGTCTTTTAATGAAGTTGGTGGCTGGAGTTTTTTGAAATTTGTGGATTCTACAGAGACCTGGAAAGTCTGTCACTCCGTGCCCCACTAAAGAAGATAAAGGTGTGCTGTTTCCATCATTTTGAATTTATAGCCTGAAACCAAGGGCCCCAGCACTGTCAAGGCCACATAGAGTCTCCCCCCAGATGGAGGGATAAAGAACAGTCAGATAGACTTTTGTAAACAGTGCAACCACAAAATTGCGAGTATCAATTCCAGAGAAGAAAGTTCCTGAAGGAAACATCACACCACAACATGAGCTTTAGACCAAATAAAAAACATCCTCACTGGATAAAAATAAAAGATAAGGCAACCCATAGGTTATCACCTGGGAAGAATGGACAGACCCGCAGGACCAGCCCAACAGGGGTCCGAGATTTCCAAGCTCAGAACCGGAAAAGGATACATAAATAACAAAGACTATAAGAAGATTACTTCATCCCCCTATGTCTATGCATGCAAGCCAGTCAAAAATTAGGACTGAGAATCACCAGACCCATTAAGAGTGGGATCCTCCAGCAACACCAAAAACGTGCCTTAGTAGAACATGAAGGCGCACCAGTCTATAACGAAAGGAACAACATACCTCAGACGGGACAAAAGAAAACACCGGCCCCGAAGGTTAACTGTCCCAGGGACAGTCTCTCCCCCCGGAGGGCTGAACTGGACCAGTCGATCTAACGCCTGACGAGCCCTGGTTAACGGAACATGGACAATATCATAAACACACTCCCGGGAGGTGCAGATGCGCTAGTGCCAAAGATATGGTCATGCGGAACCGTGTCATAACCTCCGGTGGGAACAGGCCGCACTCCATAGAAGGATAAGTAGCGTTTGGGTTACCTGCATGCGTAGTAAGAGTTGGTGGTAGGGAACTTGACTCGTGAGAAAGACTCCCCAGAGGCAGAAGGCTCAGTGGGCACCTGATTCCCCGATCCTGAGGAACAGAGCACTCTAAAACGGCATTCGGAACATAACTGATGGGCATGTATCACCCCGGCCAATCCATATTCTTCACGAGAAGTAGAATCTAAATCAGACATCCGTCTCCAAAAATCAGAATTCTCCATAACTGGGACACTGAATAAAAAATGGACCAATAACAGAAATTTAAATGGCACCTTACACCTCCAATGACTGGGGCACTCGTCACCTCCAGAGAACCAGACACCAGCGGACCAGGATTTCTCCGTTGCTACACGGTCAGGAATGCGGAATTGGAGTCACAAGGTAAACCATGCAGTCCATGCAAAAGCGCGCCCGACCGTAAAGGCTGCGTCACTAGACATAGGCCGTTATGTTCCAAAATAGCCATGAGCCGAAGCAACACTACACAGTACCAGACAGAATCACATAAGAAACATGATTATAAACCTCCTTGTTCAATAACCCCCCTCAGGAGATATTAACCCTCGATTCCTAGATTAAAAAAGGAGCCTCACTGAGACCCTATGTTAAAGTTATACCCGAAAGGTTGTAGCCCCTCTCTGATAAACAGTTGTAATTACAATACATCCATGATGAAAGTAAAATGAAACGATCCTACTGGAATCTACGCCGTGGAACAGGAACACGGCCCTTCAAGTGTGACAGACAGTAGCGTCGCTTCTGCCATGGGCTTGAGAGAAAAAAGCAGGTAGCGAAACTCGTCAACGCCGATTGCTTGTGGAGCTGTTAATATGAGTTGGGATGGTTTCGCAGAAAGACTCTCCCTGCATCTCCGGACTCTAACTTTCACCCATGCTCTCACTGAGAGGCTGACAGAACTACTTAAAACTCTAGTCCCATGCCGGAGTACTACCCTCCATAAGAGACTATCGAAAACTTCTGACACTTCTCTGCCAACCTCCTGGGATAAAAGGCAAAGAATGAGGTGAAGAGGGGAGTGGGGGGAGTATTTAAGCCTTTGGCTGGGGTGTCTTTGCCTCCTCCTGGACAGGTTCTGAATTCCCAAAAGTAATGAATACAGCTGTGGACTCTCCATTTATGAAGAAAAAGATGCGTTATGGGTCACAACACTGCTATTTGACTCATAACGCAAAACTTGTAATCTAGGTGTGTTTGATCACGGCCGTGAATTGTGGCAGACACTGCACTAATTGGCTAAAATGAAAGTCAATAGATAATAAATAAAATTTCATGTGATCAGGGGGCTGTCAGAAGATGCTTAGATACATGTTAATCACAGAGGTAAAAAACATAAATTATGCTTACCTGATAATTTCATTTCCATTGTGGGGAGGAGAGTCCACTGCTTCATTCATCACTTGTGGCAAATAAGAGCCTGGCCATCAGGAGGAGGCAAAGGCACCCCAGCCAAAGTCTTAAATACCTCCCCCACTTCCCTCATCCCCCAGTCATTCTACCAAGGAAACAAGGAACAGTAGGAAAAAAATCAGGGTATAAATGGTGCCAGAAGAACAAAAATAAATGTAGGTCCGCCCACCGGAGAATGGGCGGGTGCAGTGGACTCTCCTCCCCACGATGGAAATGAAATTATCAGGTAAGCATAATTTATGTTTTCCATCTAAAGGGGAGGAGAGTCCACTGCTTCATTCATCACTTGTGGGAACAAATACCCAAGCTCTAGAGGACACTGAATGAAGAAAACGGGAGGGTAAAGGAGGCGGACCCTATACTGAGGGCACCACAGCCTGCAGAACCTTTCTCCCAAAAGCTGCTTCCGCCAAAGCAAAAACGTAAAATTTGTAAAATTTTGCAAAAGTATGTAAGGATGACCAGATGGCTAACTTACAAATCTGCTCCATAGAAACCTCATTCTTAAAGGCCCAAGAAGAGGCCACAGTTCTAGTCGAGTGAGCCGTAATCCTCTGAGGAGGCTTGTGTCCCGCTGTCTCATAAGCAAGACGGATCATACTCCTCAACCAAACAGAGAAGTTGCAGAGGCCCTCTGCGCCTTCCAGAGTACACAACGAATAAAGACGACGTCTGTCTGAACTCCGTGGCTTGAAGATAAAACTTCAAGGCCCGAACAATATCCAGATTATGAAGTAACCTCTCCTTCGAAGAGGAAGGGTTAGGACACAAGGAAGGAACCACTATTTCCTGGTTAATGTTACGACTCGACATTACCTTGGGAAGAAATGCCAAACCGGTTCGCAGAACAGCTTTGTCAACATGAAAAACTAAGTAAGGAGGCTCAAATTGTAAGGCCGCCAACTTAGAGACTTTGTGTGCCGATGCAATAGCCAATAACAACAGGACCTTCTATGAGAGAATCCTAATGTCCAGGGCATGCATAGGCTCAAACAGAGCCCTCTGCAAAACCTTAAGCACCAAGTTTAAGCTACAGGGAGGAGCTGGATTCCTGAAGACCGGTCTAATCCTAACCAGAGCCTGAACGGAGGACTGAATGTCATGAAGCTCCGTAAGCTTCTTATGCAACAGTACCGATAAAACCGAGATCTGTCCCCTTAGGGAACTGGCGGCAAGACCCTTATCCAGACCATCCTGGAGAAAGGCCAAAATCCTGGATACCTTGACCTTGTGCCATGGGTATCCTCGTTCCTCACACTAGGACAAGTAGGTCCTCCACACCTTGTGCCTAAGACTAGGCGTTCAATCCCCACACAGTCAGCCTCAGAGAATCGAGATTTTATGTATAAAAGGTCCTTGAACTAGCAGATACTTGTGACAAGGTAGATCTGCAAACCACGTCCTCCGCAGCCATGACGGAGCAATCAGAATAGCCAAAGCTTGCTCCTGCTTGATGTGGGCCACTACTCGAGGTAGAAGAGGCAACGGTGGAAATATGTAATTAGGTTGAAGTCCCAAGGCGTCTATCAGTTCCGCCTGGGAATCCCTGGATCGTGACCCGTATCTGGGTAGCTTGCAATTGAGTCTGGACGCCATGAGATCTATTTCCGGCGTCCCCCATCTGCTGCAGATCTCCGCAAACATCTCGGGGTGGAGAGACCATTCCCCTGGATGCTTCTCGTCCCCCCCTGGTGGTTTATGTAACCACCGAGGTGATGTTGTCTGATTCGAATCTGATGAATTGGGACGACCCCAGAGCGGGCCAAGCCTTCAGAGCGTTGAATATCGCTCGAAATTGCAGAATATTTATAGGTAGACTCGATTCCTCTCAAGTCCATCTGGCTTGTGCCTTTCTGGCACCCCAAAACGGCTCCCCATCCTGATAGACTCGCATCCGTGGTTACAATTTCCCAGGATGGTCTCAGGAAGGAAGTCCCCTGAGACAACTGGCCCGGTTGGGTCCACCAAGACAGGGACTCCCTCACTGGTCTGTCCAGAGATATCTGTTGGGACAAATATGAATGATCGCCGTTCCATTGTCTCAACATGCACAGCTGAAGAGGTCTGAGATGGAACCTGGCGAAGGGGATAACATCTATTCTGGATAAGTAAACATCATCCTGGGTAGGAAAAAACAAAGAAGCCCCCAATGGTGTGATAATGTAAGGACCAATAGCAATATAACTGATATATATACTCACAAGGCAGGTTGCACATCCAGTGCAATACTCAGCAGACCGAGGCTTCAGAGCTGCTCGGCTTACTCAATCCCCTAGAGCAGGCAGCTGGGCCAGCTGACAAGCCGTTCCTTCAAAGCGTCTCCCACACCAGTGTAAAGGACCAGGCCGTGACATGTAAGCAAGCAAACAACTGTGATTCAGAAGTTAATCACAGAGCAAGTGTCCCAAATTCAAAGGGCAAGGTGTCAGTAGAAAAATGTTTTTATTTGGTTAAAAACAATTAAAACATAAGAGCAGAACAACGCGTTTCTCAGCGATAGTGCCGTTTCATCAGGCTGTATCGCTCATACCCCACCTTGCTCTATTTTAACAAACAATATCCAATCAACTTGGTTAGAGTTTACACACCCCTCTCCACACACAGTCTAATGCTTCATTAATCTATGCATGTGTCTAGTAATATGCTATTAATAATTTAACAAGCGAGTTTCACAGACTTCGTCAGAAACGATATTCAAAACATGTTTGATATATACCCACTTGTATAGCTATCGTTGTTAGACAGGAACAGAGACAATGTAAGCCTATCACATAATCACACAATAAAAGTAAATGATAATACATTTCAGAATAATCTATAGATTGTAATTCAACTAACGATTAAACTGCTACAATACTAGTATGGTCCTATTGCTAAAATCCATGTGCATAAGAAATATAAATTAGAAAATCATCATACTTCTAGAACTTTTGAAGCCTAATAATAAGATGAGGACACTCTATTGGGTCATCAGACCGGCCCCAAAACACCCACCTTCACTAACATCATGGATTTAGACATCCTAGGATAACCAATAAATTGGTCATGCTGGATACTATGAGCCCGATTACCTCCATACACTTGGCCACAGATGCCCTGGAGGATGTCTGCAGGGCTAGACAGTTGGACGCAAGCTTGCAACCTCTCTGGTCTGTCAGAAATATCTTCATTGCAGAAGAATCTAGTATCATACCCAGGAACTCCACCCTGTTGCTGGGGACCAATGGACTCTTTCCTTCATTTATCTTCCACCCGTGGGACCGAAGTAGAAGAGCTCTCGAATGATCCTCCGCCAGACTATAGGATGGAGCCTGGACCAGAATATCGTCAAGATATGGAGCCACTACAATCCCTCTGGCTCTCGCTACTGTGAGAAGAGCTCCCAGAACCTTTGTAAAGATTCTTGGGCCCATCGCCAGACCAAACGGAAGGGTCACAAACTGGAAGTGCTGGTCCAGGAATGCGAATCTTAGAAATTTTAAGTGATCCTTGTGGTCTATAGTTGTCATGAATGACCCCTCTTGAAACAGGGGCAAAATTGACCTGATCGTCTCCATCTTGAAAGAGGGGACTGACAAAACTTGTTTAGGGCCTTTAGGTCCAGAATTGGACGAAACGTGCCCTCCTTTTTAGGGACAATGAAAAGGTTTGAATAATACCCCAGACCTCTTTCTGCCGGAGGAACTGGGACGATTACCCCGAGAGATGAGAGATCCCTCATACACCCCAGGAAGGCGTCTCTCTTTTCTTGTCTTGACAAGATGTTTGACAGGAGGAACCTGCCTCTAGGTGGATACGATTTAAAACCTATCCTGTATCCCTGGGCAACGACCTCCAGGACCCAAGGGTCTGTATCGTCTCCCCTCCAGGCCCTCACAAAAAGAGATAGTCTGCCCCCTACCTGCTCCAAGGATGGGTTGGGAGCCACCCCTTCATGCCGACTTTGACTCAGCAGGCTTCTTGTTCTGCTTGGACTTGTTCCAAGAGTTTGCTGGCTTCCAAGATCCCTTGGATTGCTGATTTTGCGGAAGGCTGCTGGCACTGAGACTTGTCTGCACGAAAGGGACGAAAAGTAGATCCCTTAGGTTTGGCTTTCTTATCCTGAGGTAAGAAGACACCCTTGCCACCCGTGACTGTAGATATGATAGAATCCAGGCCCGGGCCAAACAAAACCTTGAATGGTAGGGAAAGCAAGCGAGTCTTAGATGTCATGTCAGCAGACCACGATTTTAGCCACAGAGCCCTGCAAGCTAAAACAGAAAATCGCTACCCTTAAGGCTTTGATTCGACCCAAAATCTCATTGAGGGGGGTCTCCACCTCCACCAGTTTCTCCCATTCATTCTTAATAATGTTCTCCATTTTGATAGGAACTGGAAAGGCCTGGGGCACTACCCTGTTCTAGTAAACCCTATCCAGTTTAGGAATAGAAGGTTCCTCCGGGAGTTTCAGTTCCGGAACCTCCAGCATAGCAAGCACTTTCTTCAGCAGGAAACACAAATGTTCCATCTTAAATTTGAAATCTGGTTCCTCCACGGACGGAGGCCTAGAAGTAGCCGATTCCGACCCAGAAGCGACATCCTCCGATAAGTCGGAGTTGCCCTCCTCAGCGGATAATCTGTCCGAGATATCCAGCGGAGTCGAAGACCCCTGAGACAGATAGCATTGCTGTACCTTCCGCTTAGTAGGACGAGGCATCACATTTATGGCCGCAGAAACCGCCGTATGCAACTGATCGGCGAAGTCTGGAGGTCAAAGGGCCCCTCCCGCGGGAGGATTAGTAGTGCCCTGGGGAACTGCTTGTGTAATTGGAGATGCTTGTAGGGAACGCACCTCGCGGGGCGGAGAACCCTTAGAGGTGGACGGCTCAGTCGTACTAAATACTTTATTCTTTTTTGAAGTAGTAATATTGTCATAACATGTGGAACAGAGCTGTAACGGCGGTTCCACCGGAACCTTCTCACAGTATACACAGTTAGTAGGTTTAGATAAAGAAGTATCCTCCAACATATCAGAGTCCTCCATAGCTTGCGCCTTTGTTATGGACTTGATTATTGATTAAATGGCACCTTTATATCCCAATGGCTGGGGCACTCACCACCTCCTATGACCCAGACTACAAGAAACAGCTTTCGTCTCCTCCGAACACAGGTCGAGAAAGAGGAAGTTACTGAGGCCACACCCGGTCACATGGAGTGCCATGCAGGACCACTTCTGCACTGAGCGAGAGACGCGCCAAAAAAAGCCTGCCTCAATCTCTCTCTAACTGTTCCACACTGACAAAGCCTCATCTCACACAAATGCAGCAAAAAACAAAAACATTATGTATATTAAAATCCTCCCTGTTCCATAACCCCCTTCCGAGGGTATTACCCTAGATTCTATACAGATAAAAGGAGTCACACTGTGACCCTGTCTTCTTGTGTTATCATGTATATATATAATGAAACAATCTTACCAGAATCAACGCCGTGGAACAGGAACACGGCCCTTCAAGTGTGACAGGTTAGTAGTGTCGCTCCTGACTCTTGAGAGAGTAAAAGCAGGCAGCGAAACTCGTCAACGCCGATTGCTTAAGGAGTCGGGATGGTTTCGCAGAAGAATTCCCCCAGCATCTCCGGACTCTAACTTTCACCCATGCTCTCACTGAGAGGCTGACAGGACTATTTAAAACTCCAGTCCCATTGCGGAGTACTACCCTTTACTCCGAATCTTCCGACACTTCTCTGCCAACCTCCTGTGACGAAAGGCAAAGAATGACTGGGGGATGAGGGAAGTGGGGGAGGTATTTAAGCCTTTGGCTCCTCCTGTTGGCCAGGCTCTTATTTCCCACAAGTGATGAATGAAGCAGTGGACTCTTCTCCCCTTTAGATAGAAAATATATTAATATAACAGTGTTGGTTATGCAAAACTGGGGAATGGGTAATAAAGGGATTATCTATCTTTTAAAACAACAAAAATTCTGGCGTTGGAGGAAAAATTATTGATTCTGTTTCAAGGCCATATATATATATATATATATATATATATATATATATATATATATATATATATATATATATATATATATATATATATATATACATATACACACACACACATATGGCCCATAACATAGCCATATATGGAATAGCAGTATATTGTAAATCCATACTGTATATTGTAAATCCAACAGATGCGTCCTGCGACTGATTATGGAAAGTTTATGAAGAAATTCCCATGAGGTGAATAAAGAAATCATAAACAATACACCAAATACATCCCTCTGTGAAAACACTGTACTCTGAGGAGAAACTAGGCCTCAAAATACACTGAAAATGTCTCTCTCTGAAGATAAACTCATGCGCATCATCATTCTTTAGCCACCTCCAGCGGAGGCAAAGAAAAGACTAAGGTGAGGTGGGAGAGGTTATATAGAGCTCTTGGGGTTTGGGAATCTTTGCCTCCTCCTAGTGGTAGGGAAGGTAATTCCCATGAGTAATGGATCATGTACTCTCACCACCTATATGAAAGAAAATAAAACACTGAGTTCAAGTATTATTCACTATGATAATGAACTGAGTAAACAAACAGACAGTAGACCAAATAATTTTATTGTTTGTTTTATTCCCTACACACACACATTTCCACCGTAGACTTGAATAATTATTTCTACAAAATCACATTAGGAAAAAGCTGCAGCTGATGACACTTAATATATTGTTTACTGCATATATGTATGTAAATGAAATAAAATATATAGGTAAATATAAAGAATCAAATGAGGGTAAATAGATGATTACTTTAAGGCAGTGTAATCTATATTTCTTATCATATTCACTTGCTTACTTTACTGCATAACTTCTCTTATTTGCTGTGATTTTACATATGAATTCATACAACTCATCAAACTCCACAGCACCAATATTGCAAATCTACTTTAACTTATTGTGATGGATACATTTTCCCCCTCATAGATCTATAAAAAGGAAACCTGTGGTGTAACCAGCATCTCTGTTTAAAAAACTAACTGAATAAAGATAACAATAAAGGGCAGTAAAGGGACATAGAAGTCAAACATGATTTATAAAGAGAACTATGGGGAAGTAGTGTATGCAGCAATGTTTTACAAGTAACCTGTAAAGTGAGTTTATAGCGGGTAGTGGTGAGTGAACACCCACAGCTCTACCTTCACTTTCTACTAACGTACACTACTGAGCATACTTCAGCATGTCCTCATAGAAAAGAGTTTAACTTTTACCCAAGGAGACCAAAAGAAAGAGGTACATTTGATAATAAATGAAAAATGCAAAGATTTTTTTTTAACTGTACATTCTAGTTGAATCAAGAAAGTTTCATGTCTAATATTTCTATATCGCTTTAAGAATATTAATGAGCGCATCATCCTCAGAGCAGGAAATCCAAACTGTTTATTCAATTCCTTTGGCTTTCAGCTCATCTCGAACACGCTTCAGGTAGTCAGGATCAGGATACCCAAAGCTAGGAGAGGAAAGGGAGAGTGATATTATAAAACAAATACATACACTGCAGCAATACTCAAACACTGGGAGAAATTTACAGAACTCTAAAATGTCTTTAAAACTAGAAGTATAATAAAACTGTTTTACTTGTGTTTTATTAACAAAGGACAGGTAAGTTTGTTAGCCCATCTAAAGCTTCTCTTTTTGTATGTATTTGTGTTATAGCCTATCTGGACAGCCTGGATTAAATGTTTCATAGAGAATCTTGGTGGTATTACATAATTTTGTCTTACTACTGTGTATTATACATACAGTAAAATATAGAAAGCAGTAATAAAGCTGTCTTACAGAGGCATGGGACACTATACATATTTTGCAACAACTGAAACAAAGAATTTGCAATAACATAAGAAAAAAACATAAGAATGTTTACAGCAATAATATACATAATGAGAAAGTTAATGGGAACACAATTTGCTATAGAAAGAGTGTACGATTGCCTTATATATCCCATTCTTAAAATCTACAGATTTTCTTAATTTTCCTTATATAATGAAAGAAAGAACTGTACAAGTGAACAAAGCCCAAACCAGAACTAAAAACAAACCATTGACAGGTCTCAAAAATAAATTGTTTTTTTCCCCCTATTAGAAGCCTCTGTTGCCATAGAGATTAATAAGGGGAAAGGCAGGTACAAAAATGGAAGTAAACAAAGAACATATATTATAACATGAAATTGTCAGCTAATAGGGCTGTAACTAAAAAAAAAGACCTAAGCATGTCCTATTAAAATGCTAAAAACATAAATTATGCTTACCTGATAATTTTCTTTTCTTCTGACGGGAAGAGTCAGAATTCACTACTTTTGGGAATTCAGAACCTGGCCACCAGGAGTGGGCAAAGACACCCCAGCCAAAGGCTTCAAATACCTCCCACACTTCCCTCATCCCCCAGTCATTCTGCCAAGGGAACAAGGAACAGTAAGATAAATATCAGGGTGAAAAAGGAGCCAGAAGAACAAAAAATTACTGCCGCCTCATAGACAAAACGCAGGTGGGAGCTGTGAACTCTTCCTGTCAGAAGAAAAGAAAATTATCAGGTAAGCATAATTTATGTTTTCCTTCTTAAACGGGAAGAGTACACAGCTGCATTCATTACTTTTGGGAAAACAATACCCAAGCTAGAGGACACAGAATGCAAACAAAGGGTGGGTACAAAAAGGCGGCCCCTTTGAAAGGCACCACAGCCTGAAATTACCCGACACACTATAAAAATAATAAACGACACAGGTAAAAAACCTGAAGCCCAGGTAACTGCACATCAGTTACACAACAAGCAAAGCCGAGCTAGAGACCACTCAGCCCCAGAGTCTGCTGAGCACAAATAGCCTCTGAGGAGCCAGCCCCGCGGCTCTCGACTCCCACGAAGATCAGTTGGCCTAAAGGTCAAGGACCTCTATCTGCCCCCGAGAGGGAGAATAGATCCCCAGAAGAAATCCAAAGGTCCATTCCACACGGGCTCAAAACGTACGCCCTAGAAAAACAAGGACCTGAAAATAAGTCCATACTCGGGGAAAAACGTCCAAAAGAGGACACGAGGGCCACCCTCATATCCCTGACACAGCACTATACCATAAGGTGCTCCAGAAAACCGCAAATTCCCTGTTGCATCATAGTCAGGTCGAAACCTGCAGGCTAGGCAAGCATAGACAGCAGAGACAGGATAACTATCTCAGCAGCTAACAAAGAGCTCTCCAAGAGAACACCAAGCTACCTGAAACAAAAACTCGCAATGACCAGCTTACAGGTAGGAAAGCTGACCCAAGTCATCGTGGAACTCACACTACCGAGAATCTCAACAACAGCTCCCGACCAGAATAACGGGCTCAAAGAAGTGTCCCCTCCCAACAACAGATGCCATTAGAAAAGAAGAGGACATCAAAAGTCCTCCCACCAAAAGGGAGGACAGACTCAAGAAAGAAAAATGGTCAACACTGCATAGAGTAACCGATCCCGACCTTCCCTCCAGGGTAATGGTCCTAGCCCAAAGGCTAGTCAAAGACCGAAGACAAGAGTCCCAGACCTCTGGAAGAAAAAGGATGGATCTAAGAAGAGCAAAACCCCTGAGTAGAACTCTAACCACTACCAAAAATGGCATGCTACCGTGAGTCAGGACAGACTTCATGCTGTCTTCCATAAAGAGGAACACTTCCCAAGGGAAGAGAGTTCTCAGACTCGCAAGAAGGGAAAAAAAACCCTACAAGGCAAGAAAAACAAGGACCTACAGGTCGTCACAGATACTGAGGTAACTCCAAATCAAGGAGAACACACAAGAACCCATCACCCACTCTAGGAGAGAAAGGGAAGTAAAGCCACGGAAACCATCCTACCATAGAGGCGAGACCCCTCGGCCAATATCGCCAACCCAGTCGAAGAGACACCTGGAGTCTACAACGAACATCAAATGCGCCAGAAGACCACTAGGAACCCGTCAGAGAGACCTAGAAGCTAAGCCTCAGGTAGATGGGAATTTCCCATGAGAAACAGAACCCCGTCCCCTTCAAAGGGACACGTGGGACCACAAAAGCTAAGGTTAAACCAAACCGTGCAAACCCGATCCAGGGAGAGACATGGTCCTAGGCCAGAGTCCTCAAAAAACTTCCTGAGGAACCCTAAGCTGCCCCCTATGATTAGGAGCGCACCACATCTAAAGTCTGTAGACTTAACGACCTAACAAACGGCCTCAAACCCAAGTCTGAAAGAACTCCTGACCAGTTTGAGAATTTCGGCACCCAGTGCGCTCCTGGATCGCAAGGAAAAACCTTGTAGACAAGCTTAAATACGTATTACACACACTGGAAAGATAACAACCCGCATTCGAAAGTGGATGTGAACCCGAACCTTCTGCTTGTCATCCCAGTGAGCTAGACGTAAACCACCCTCCACGAAGCCCCAACAGAGCATTGAGGATAAATGGTCATCTACCTGACCCCAGAAGAGTGACAGTCTGTAACCAACCTCAGCCTTCCACTGTCAAGCCCGAAAGCTAGATCTGCAGCGAGGTCGAAGATAACACCTGAGCGTCGAAGACCATAGTCAGACCAAGGATAGATCCTATATGGAAGAGACAACAGCCTCCAGAGATCCTCGCAGGATCAGTCTTCCAAAAACCCCTCTAACAGGGTAAAAGCTGGGAGCCTTGCAGTTCCCCACAGAAGGCAAGGTAATCCCTGCACTCCACCTCTTAGAGCAACGCAACTCTGAGCAAAGGAAGGCTGACATGCACGCACTTCAAGTGCAATATCCAACTAGTATTGAACTAGTTAATTTGCCTTTATAATATTTGATGAGTGTTTCTGAGTGTGTTAACAGCATTAAAATTGAAATTCAAAGCTGTGATTAACTTAGCAGTGCTTTAGCTCTAAATTTGTAGCAAGGCCACAACTAATATAATCTCTTATGAGAGGAAAATGTATGACACAGAATATCCTCCAAGAGATATATATTAGGTAAGAAAAACAAAGAAAAAGTTTAACAGCTGTTTGTATATTTAAATGAATTATAAATAGGGTAATTGTTAGAGGAAAATTCCTAAGAGCTGCACAGAATGTAATGAGCAGAAGTTTACAAACAGTAACAGAGATTGAGCTTCCAGGCAACCTTATAGAAATAGTTTTACAAGTCTTACCGGTCCCAGACAGATGAGTGATAGGTGAAGAGCTGAGAGAAAGCAGGGTGGATGGCCAAACACTGCTTAATTTGTGGAAGTGAAATCCTGAGGAGTCAGCTGGAGAAAACTGGTGTGATGCTAGACAGCAGGGCTGCAATCCAGACACAGGTTCAGGAGTAAAGAAAACTGCTCAGTATTACAGGTGAGTTGATCTCACAAGAACAAACAAACAATCAGAGTATAGTTTTAGTCACAACAAAAGCGTGAAACTAAAGGCTAATTATAAGAGACAAGGGAAATCCCCTAGGCATCCTGCAAATAATCAAGCAATGACTGAAAGGATATTCTTGGTTTAAGTAGGCAATATAGGAGGAGTTTGATTTAAAGGCACAGATGCATATAACAATATGACATCCAGACTAGATGACCCCCCAAGGCGGGAAGAAAGGAGACTCCGCCACCGCAAAATAATGTTATTAGGCTAAAGAGTCAGAATCCGGAAAAACCTCCAGTAAGGACGCAAATTGTTTACCACTCTGAACACTAGACCACGGAGGTCATTCACATCTCCCAACTCCAAAGGAATGGAAACTACGGTTCTGAGTCCCCAGGGACCTGTAAGAACTATTATGATGTCTGAAAAGTCAGACCCGTATCCCAGGCAAGTAGCCAGAAAAACCCCAACCTTAGATCGGCACTCACAACCCTCCGTTCGGAAGCATATCTACACACTAGGCCTCTTGGAAATAGGATCCAAGCCCGGAGTCCATATCAATAGGCCAAGTGACATTCAGAACCCGACAGGATTAAATCAGCACCATGAGGGTGAGATGAACCCAAGAACAGTAGAAAAGCGCCCGACCAGTACCTGCCTGGTATAAGGACACTCCAGAACTGTCCAAGGTCCTAGAAAATTTGACCAGAAGGTTCGATAAATGAACTAGAAAACATAATTCTGTTATTTAAAAGTGCGCAACTTCCGTGGAAGTGCCCACATGATCACAAAATCGCAAGTATCGGTTCCAGAGAAGAACGTTCTCAAAACGGAAATCTATTTGCTTAAGAAAAACAAATCAAACACATCGAATCCGGATCAAAATAAAAGGAAGGCAGCACCCGCGGGTGAATGCCCAAGGTGAATGAGAACGCCAACGGGACCATCCGATCAGAGGCCCCATTCACCCAAGCTCAGAACTGGAACCGAAACATAAAAGAAAAACGGAGACGTTAAGGAGATTAGCTTCATCCCCAAACGTCTTATCCAGCTTGCCATCCAGCATCTAAGGCCTCGGATCCCTCTGCTCACTAGGACTGGGATCCTCTAACATCGCCAAAACATGTCTTAAAAGGACACGAAGACGTGCCAGACTATAACGGAAGGCAAAATCATCCCTCGCCGGATCAATGAAATACCCCGGCCCCGATGTTGGGGCCCTGAAGCCTCAGAGGCCAACGCTTCCCCAGAAGGCCGAACTGAATCAGGCGATCCCACGCCCAACAGGCCTGGTTAACAAAACATGGACAGTATCTTAAAAATATTTCACTTGGGAGATATAAATGAGCCAACGCCATAGAAATGGCCATGCGGAACCGTGCCGTAACCTCTGGAGGAAACAAGCCACCCTCCGGAGGAGTAAAGGCCATAGGGACACCTGCTTGCGTAGCCAAGAAAGGGTCTGGGGCACGCGCCTCACGGGACATGGAAACCTCGGAGGTGGATGGCTCAACGCACTATAAGCTCCCTGATTCAAGAGAAGAGAGTACTCTAGAACGGCAATCGGAGCATAACTGATGGGTATGGATAACCCAGGCAATTTCATATTCATCACAAGACGCATTCTCGGAGACATCCGTGCATAAGATATCAGAATCCTCCATAATCTTGGGATTACCAAAATGACAAACACTAACTGTCACCCTTTTTACACACCCAATGGCTGGGGCACTCACCACCTCCTGTGAACCAGACAACCCACAAGCAGACTCTCTCTGTCGCCACACAGTCAGCATACGGAAGTGAGAAACAACGTAACCGCACCGGTCACAAGGTGCACCGTGCCAGTCACAAAAATGGCACGCAATCTCAATAGATAACGCCTTTAAGATAAGGCCATTATGTTTTGTAAAAATCATAAGCCTAAGTATTGCTACACATTCGCAGATAGAACCATATAACAAACATGATTAAAGTCCCCCCCCTGTTCAATAACCCCCCTCAGGAGATATTAACCCATGATTCCTTATTAAGATAAAAAGAAGTCCCACTGGGACCCTACCTTCTTTCGTTAACATTAAATTCACATATCAAAATAAAATAAAAATGATCTTACCGGAATCTGCGCCGTGGAACAGGAACACGGCCCTTCAAGTGTGACAGATAGTAGCCTCGCTTCCGACATGGACTTCAGTGAATAAAGGCAGGCAGCGAAACTCGTCAATGCTGATTGCCAAGGAGCTGTTAATATGAGTCGGGATGGTTTCACAGAAAGAGTCTCCCTGCATCTCCGGACTCTAACCTTCACCCATGCTCTCACTGAGAGGCTGACAGGACGACTTAAAACTCCAGTCCCATGCCGAAGCGTACTACCCTCCATAAGAGACTTACACTTCTCTGCCAACCTCCTGGGACGAAAGGCAAAGAATGACTGGGGGATGAGGGAAGTGGGAGGAGTATTTAAGCCTTTGGCTGAGGTGTCTTTGCCTCCTCCTGGTGGCCAGGTTCTGAATTCCCAAAAGTAATGAATGCAGCTGTGGCTGACAGGATTACTTAAAACTCCAGTCCCATTTCGAAGAGCCTACATAAGAGACTATCGCAAACTTCTGACACTTCTCTGCCAACCTCCTGTGAGTATGACTGGGGGATGAGGGAAGTGGGGGAGGTATTTAAAGCCTTTGGCTGGTGTGTATTTGCCTCCTCCTGGTGGTCAGGTTCTGACTTCCCAAAAGTAATGAATGCAGCTGTGGACCCTTCCCGTTTAAGAAAAAAAAGGACTGATATAATTAATAGTGAGAGACATACTGTTGCTCAAATATACTGTATAAAGTCAAGAAGGCTTAAGGGGTTCCCTGTATTACGCTGCTGTCCTGGGCCTCTCTCTGCTGAGATCTCACTACGAGTGGAACGGTGCAGAAATAGACTTGCGGTTAAGGTCTTCAGTTCCAAGGTCACCAGTCTCCAGTCATCGGTCTTCAGCTCTGCCCTCTGCTCCGCGCCGGATTGTTCCTGGAAGAAGAAAGAAGAGGTCGCCGCTTGGAAGAAGACTTCACCGCATGGGACAGGACCTTCTCCGCCGGACTTCAGGAACGGTGAGTACCAACCTGAGGGTTAGACTTATTTTTTTTTAAATGTTTTATTTTATTTAGATTAGGGTGGGCATTTTGTAAAAGAGCTAAATGCCCTTTTAAGGGCAATGCCCAACAAATGCTCTTTTCAGGGCAATGGGTAGTTTAGTGTTAGGTTTTTTATTTTGGGGGGGTTGGTGGGTGGAGGGTTTTACTGTTAAGGGGGACTTTGTGTATTTTTAATGTAAAAGAGCTATTTATCTTTGGGTAATGCCCTGCAAAAAGCCCTTTTAAGGGCTACTGGTAGTTTATTCTTAGAGTGGGGGGTGTTTTTATTTTGGGGGGCTTTTTATTTTCATAGGGATTAGGTATACCTTTTTAAAATTTGATAATTGTTTTTTATTTTCTGTAATATTAGATTTTTTTATTTTCTGTAATTGTATCTTAATTTAAACTTAATTTTTAAATTTTTGGTGGTTAGACAGGTTTTTTTTTTAATTTTTTTTATTATTTTAGATTAGGGATGGGCAGCAAAAGAGCTGAATGCCCTTTTAAGGGCAGTGCCCATACAAATGCCCTTTTCAGGGCAATGGATACTTAAGGTTTTTTAGTGTAAGGTTTATATATTTTGGGGGGTTTGGTGGGTGGTGGGTTTTACTGTTAGGGGGGACTTAGAATTTTTGGTAACTGCAAAAGAGCTGTTTAACTTAGGGCAATGCCCTACAAAAAACATAATTTATGTAAGAACTTACCTGATAAATTAATTTCTTTCATATTAGCAAGAGTCCATGAGCTAGTGACGTATGGGATATACATTCCTACCAGGAGGGGCAAAGTTTCCCAAACCTCAAAATGCCTATAAATACACCCCTCACCACACCCACAATTCAGTTTAACGAATAGCCAAGAAGTGGGGTGATAAAAAAGTGCGAAAGCATATAAAATAAGGAATTGGAATAATCGTGCTTTATACAAAATCATAACCACCACAAAAAAAGGGCGGGCCTCATGGACTCTTGCTAATATGAAAGAAATGAATTTATCAGGTAAGTTCTTACATAAATTATGTTTTCTTTCATGTAATTAGCAAGAATCCATGAGCTAGTGACGTATGGGATAATGACTACCCAAGATGTGGATCTTTCCACACAAGAGTCACTAGAGAGGGAGGGATAAAATAAAGACAGCCAATTCCTGCTGAAAATAATCCACACCCAAAAAATAAAGTTTAACGAAAAACATAAGCAGAAGATTCAAACTGAAACCGCTGCCTGAAGTACTTTTCTACCAAAAACTGCTTCAGAAGAAGAAAATACATCAAAATGGTAGAATTTAGTAAAAGTATGCAAAGAGGACCAAGTTGCTGCTTTGCAAATCTGGTCAACCGAAGCTTCATTCCTAAACGCCCAGGAAGTAGAAACTGACCTAGTAGAATGAGCTGTAATTCTCTGAGGCGGAGTTTTACCCGACTCAACATAGGCAAGATGAATTAAAGATTTCAACCAAGATGCCAAAGAAATGGCAGAAGCTTTCTGGCCTTTTCTAGAACCGGAAAAGATAACAAATAAACTAGAAGTCTTACGGAAAGATTTCGTAGCTTCAACATAATATTTCAAAGCTCTAACAACATCCAAAGAATGCAACGATTTCTCCTTAGAATTCTTAGGATTAGGACATAATGAAGGAACCACAATTTCTCTACTAATGTTGTTGGAATTCACAACTTTAGGTAAAAATTCAAAAGAATTTCGCAACACCGCCTTATCCTGATGAAAAATCAGAAAAGGAGACTCACAAGAAAGAGCAGATAATTCAGAAACTCTTCTGGCAGAAGAGATGGCCAAAAGGAACAAAACTTTCCAAGAAAGTAATTTAATGTCCAATGAATGCATAGGTTCAAACGGAGGAGCTTGAAGAGCTCCCAGAACCAAATTCAAACTCCAAGGAGGAGAAATTGACTTAATAACAGGTTTTATACGAACCAAAGCTTGTACAAAACAATGAATATCAGGAAGAATAGCAATCTTTCTGTGAAAAAGAACAGAAAGAGCAGAGATTTGTCCTTTCAAAGAACTTGCGGACAAACCCTTATCTAAACCATCCTGAAGAAACTGTAAAATTCTCGGTATTCTAAAAGAATGCCAAGAAAAATGATGAGAAAGACACCAAGAAATATAAGTCTTCCAGACTCTATAATACATCTCTCGAGATACAGATTTACGAGCCTGTAACATAGTATTAATCACAGAGTCAGAGAAACCTCTTTGACCAAGAATCAAGCGTTCAATCTCCATACCTTTAAATTTAAGGATTTCAGATCCTGATGGAAAAAAGGACCTTGTGACAGAAGGTCTGGTCTTAACGGAAGAGTCCACGGTTGGCAAGAGGCCATCCGGACAAGATCCGCATACCAAAACCTGTGAGGCCATGCCGGAGCTACCAGCAGAACAAACGAGCATTCCTTCAGAATCTTGTAGATTACTCTTGGAAGAAGAACTAGAGGCGGAAAGATATAGGCAGGATGATACTTCCAAGGAAGTGATAATGCATCCACTGCCTCCGCCTGAGGATCCCGGGATCTGGACAGATACCTGGGAAGTTTCTTGTTTAGATGGGACGCCATCAGATCTATTTCTGGAAGTTCCCACATTTGAACAATCTGAAGAAATACCTCTGGGTGAAGAGACCATTCGCCCGGATGCAACGTTTGGCGACTGAGATAATCCGCTTCCCAATTGTCTATACCTGGGATATGAACCGCAGAGATTAGACAGGAGCTTGATTCCGCCCAAACCAAAATTCGAGATACTTCTTTCATAGCCAGAGGACTGTGAGTCCCTCCTTGATGATTGATGTATGCCACAGTTGTGACATTGTCTGTCTGAAAACAAATGAACGATTCTCTCTTCAGAAGAGGCCAAAACTGAAGAGCTCTGAAAATTGCACGGAGTTCCAAAATATTGATCGGTAATCTCACCTCCTGAGATTCCCAAACTCCTTGTGCCGTCAGAGATCCCCACACAGCTCCCCAACCTGTGAGACTTGCATCTGTTGAAATTACAGTCCAGGTCGGAAGCACAAAAGAAGCCCCCTGAATTAAACGATGGTGATCTGTCCACCATGTTAGAGAGTGTCGAACAATCGGTTTTAAAGATATTAATTGAGATATCTTCGTGTAATCCTTGCACCATTGCTTCAGCATACAGAACTGAAGAGGTCGCATGTGAAAACGAGCAAAGGGGATCGCGTCCGATGCAGCAGTCATAAGACCTAGAATTTCCATGCATAAGGCTACCGAAGGGAATGATTGTGACTGAAGGTTTCGACAAGCTGCAATCAATTTTAGACGTCTCTTGTCTGTTAAAGACAGAGTCATGGACACTGAATCCATCTGGAAACCCAGAAAGGTTACCCTTGTCTGAGGAATCAAAGAACTTTTTGGTAAATTGATCCTCCAACCATGATCTTGAAGAAACAACACAAGTCGATTCGTATGAGATTCTGCTAAATGTAAAGACTGAGCAAGTACCAAGATATCGTCCAAATAAGGAAATACCACAATACCCTGTTCTCTGATTACAGACAGAAGGGCACCGAGAACCTTTGTAAAAATTCTTGGAGCTGTAGCTAGGCCAAACGGCAGAGCCACAAACTGGTAATGCTTGTCCAGAAAAGAGAATCTCAGGAACTGATAATGATCTGGATGAATCGGAATATGCAGATATGCATCCTGTAAATCTATTGTGGACATATAATTCCCTTGCTGAACAAAAGGCAAGATAGTCCTTACAGTTACCATCTTGAACGTTGGTATTCTTACATAACGATTCAATATTTTTAGATCCAGAACTGGTCTGAAGGAATTCTCCTTCTTTGGTACAATGAAGAGATTTGAATAAAACCCCATCCCCTGTTCCGGAACTGGAACTGGCATAATTACTCCAGTCAACTCTAGATCTGAAACACATTTCAGAAATGCTTGAGCTTTTACTGGATTTACTGGGACACGGGAAAGAAAAAATCTCTTTGCAGGAGGTCTCATCTTGAAACCAATTCTGTACCCTTCTGAAACAATGCTCTGAATCCAAAGATTGTGAACAGAATTGATCCAAATTTCCTTGAAAAAACGTAACCTGCCCCCTACCAGCTGAGCTGGAATGAGGGCCGCACCTTCATGTGGACTTAGAAGCAGGCTTTGCCCTTCTAGCTGGCTTGGATTTATTCCAGACTGGAGATGGTTTCCAAACTGAAACTGCTCCTGAGGATGAAGGATCAGGCTTTTGTTCTTTGTTGAAACGAAAGGAACGAAAACGATTATTAGCCCTGCTTTTACCTTTAGATCTTTTATCCTGTGGTAAAAAAGTTCCTTTCCCACCAGTAACAGTTGAAATAATGGAATCCAACTGAGAACCAAATAATTTGTTACCCTGGAAAGAAATGGAAAGTAAAGTTGATTTAGAAGCCATATCAGCATTCCAAGTTTTAAGCCATAAAGCTCTTCTAGCTAAAATAGCTAGAGACATAAACCTGACATCAACTCTGATAATATCAAAAATGGCATCACAGATAAAATTATTAGCATGCTGTAGAAGAATAATAATATCATGAGAATCATGATGTGTTACTTGTTGCGCTAAAGTTTCCAACCAGAAAGTTGAAGCTGCAGCAACATCAGCCAAAGATATAGCAGGTCTAAAAAGATTACCTGAACACAGATAAGCTTTTCTTAGAAAGGATTCAATTTTCCTATCTAAAGGATCCTTAAACGAAGTACCATCTGACGTAGGAATAGTAGTACGTTTATCAAGGGTAGAAATAGCCCCATCAACTTTAGGGATTTTGTCCCAAAATTCTAATCTGTCAGACGGCACAGGATATAATTGCTTAAAACGTTTAGAAGGAGTAAATGAATTACCCAATTTATCCCATTCTTTGGAAATTACTGCAGAAATAGCATTAGGAACAGGAAAAACTTCTGGAATAACCACAGGAGCTTTAAATACCTTATCCAAACGTTTAGAATTAGTATCAAGAGGACCAGAATCCTCTATTTCTAAAGCAATTAGTACTTCTTTAAGTAAAGAACGAATAAATTCCATTTTAAATAAATATGAAGATTTATCAGCATCAACCTCTGAGACAGAATCCTCTGAACCAGAAGAGTCATCAGAATCAGAATGATGATGTTCATTTAAAAATTCATCTGTAGGGAGAGAAGTTTTAAAAGATTTTTTACGTTTACTAGAAAGAGAAATAACAGACATAGCCTTCTTTATGGATTCAGAAACAAAATCTCTTATATTATCAGGAACATTCTGCACCTTAGATGTTGAAGGAACTGCAACAGGCAATGGTACTTTACTAAAGGAAATATCTGCTTTAACAAGTTTGTCATGACAATCAATACAAACAACAGCTGGAGGAATAGCTACCAAAAGTTTACAGCAGATACACTTAGCTTTGGTAGATCCAGCACTAGACAGCGATTTTCCTGTAGTATCTTCTGACTCAGATGCAACGTGAGACATCTTGCAATATGTAAGAGAAAAAACAACATATATATAAAGCAAAATTGATCAAATTCCTTAAATGACAGTTTCAGGAATGGGAAAAATGCCAAAGAACAAGCTTCTAGCAACCAGAAGCAATGAAAAATGAGACTTAAATAATGTGGAGACAAAAGCGACGCCCATATTTTTTGCGCCAATAAGACGCCCACATTATTTGGCGCCTAAATGCTTTTTGGCGCCAAAATGACGCCACATCCGGAACGCCGACATTTTTGGCGCAAAATAACGTCAAAAAAATGACGCAACTTCCGGCGACACGTATGACGCCGGAAACGGAAACAAATTTTTTGCGCCAAAAAAGTCCGCGCCAAGAATGACGCAATAAAATGAAGCATTTTCAGCCCCCGCGAGCCTAACAGCCCACAGGGAAGAGTCAAATTTTTGAAGGTAAGAAAAAATGATTAAATCAAATGCATTATCCCAAATATGAAACTGACTGTCTGAAAATAAGGAAAGTTGAACATTCTGAGTCAAGGCAAATAAATGTTTGAATACATATATTTAGAACTTTATAAACAAAGCGCCCAACCATAGCTTAGAGTGTCACAGAAAATAAGATTTACTTACCCCAGGACACTCATCTACATGTTTGTAGAAAGCCAAACCAGTACTGAAACGAGAATCAGCAGAGGTAATGGTATATATAAGAGTATATCGTCGATCTGAAAAGGGAGGTAAGAGATGAATCTCTACGACCGATAACAGAGAACCTATGAAATAGACCCCGTAGAAGGAGATCACTGCATTCAAATAGGCAATACTCTCCTCACATCCCTCTGACATTCACTGCACGCTGAGAGGAAAACCGGGCTCCAACTTGCTGCGGAGCGCATATCAACGTAGAATCTAGCACAAACTTACTTCACCACCTCCATCGGAGGCAAAGTTTGTAAAACTGAATTGTGGGTGTGGTGAGGGGTGTATTTATAGGCATTTTGAGGTTTGGGAAACTTTGCCCCTCCTGGTAGGAATGTATATCCCATACGTCACTAGCTCATGGACTCTTGCTAATTACATGAAAGAAAGCAATTTTAAGGGCTATTGGTAGTTTAGCATTAGATTAGGGGGTGCTTTTATTTTTTTTGGGGGGTGAGCTTTTTAATTTTCATAGAGATTGAACTTTAATTTTTTTTTTTTTTAAATGAATTTTTATTCCGTTTTAGAATGTAAGGTAACACTTGGGGACACACAGGACCCCTGTTCAAACATAAACAGACAAAAAGGAACGGACACGCAGGTCCGGTTGCAATAGCTGTCAAAACATTGATACATCATAAGTAAATTGCAGGTATTTGTGGTGAAAATAATTCACCAAGATTGAACCCTAGTGTGGGCTCAGAATATGGGGGAGGTGATGCTTATAAATTAAATTTAATGTTCCAAAGAGCAAGTCTGGAAAAAATTCCTGTACTATGTAGTAATGGGTATGTCCATATAGATTGAGAGCAGGTTCTGCCAACATCTAGAGATGTGGGTAACAAGAAAAAATTCCAGAGACATGTGAGATGCAAATTGTACCCAGTACACACTGTACGTAGTGCTCACTGTACCTAGCACTCATTGTGCCTAGCCCACACTGAACCTAACACTCATTGCACTCATTGTACCTTGCACACACCATACCCAGCCCACACCGTACCCAGCACACGTTATACCTAGCACACGCTGTACTTGGCACACGCCGTACCCAGCACACACCATGCCCAGCATACATAGTACCTAGCACACACTGTAGTTAACACTCATTGTACCCAACATACTTTGTACCCAGCACACACTGCACCCAGCACACACAATGTCCAGCACACACTGAACCCAGCACACACTGTACCTAGCACTCATTGTACCTACCACACACTGTACCTAGCACTCATTGTACCTAGCACACAATGTACCCAGCACACATTGCACCCAGCACACATTGTACCCAGCACACGCTGTACTTAACACACACTGTACCTAGCTCTCACTGTACCTAGCACACGCTGTACTGTGGACGCGCTGTATCCAGCACACATTATACCTAGCACACATTGTACTTAGCACACATGATACCTAGCACTCACTGTACCTAGCACACGCCGTACCAGCACCCTCCTTGCCTAGCACACGTGGTACCTAGCACACATTGAACCTAGCACATATTGTAGCTAGCGCACATGGTACCTAGCACACATGGTACCTAGCACACACCGTACTTAGCACACATTGTACCTAGCACACGCCGTACTTAACACACACTGTACCTAGCCCACGCTGTACCTAGCTCTCACTGTACCTAGCACACCCTGTACTGTGGACGCACTGTATCCAGCACACGCTGTGCCTAGCTCACATTATACATAGCACACATTGTACCTAGCACTCATTGTACCTAGCTCACCTAGTACCTAGCACACGCGGTACCTAGCACACATTGTACCTAGCACACATTGTACCTAGCACACATTATGCCCAGCACACATTATGCCCAGCACACACTACACCCAGCACACACTGTATCCAGCACACATTGTACCCAACACTCATTGTACCTAGCACTCATTGTACCTAGCGCTCATTGCACCTAGCGCTCATTGTACCTAGCGCTCATTGTACCTAGAACACGCTGTACTTAACACCCACTGAACCTAGCTTACGCTGTACCTAGCACACACCGTTCCCGGCACCCACCTTGCCGAGCACACGCAGTACCTAGCACGCATTGAACCTAGCACACATTGTACAGCACACAAAGTACACAAACAAAGTGCCTAGCACACACAGCACCTAGCACATACAGAACCTAGCACACACAGAACCTAGCACACACAGTACCCAGCACACACAGTACCCAGCACACATTGTACCTAGCACACATTGTACCTAGCTCACCCAGTACCTAGCACACGCCGTACCCAGTACCCGCCTTGCCTAGCACACGCCGTACCTAGCACACATTGTAGCTAACACACATTGTACCTAGCACACATTATGCCCAGCACACACTGCACCCAGCACACACTGTATCCAGCACACATTGTACCCAGCACACGCTGTACCCAGCACACACTATACCCAGCACACACTATACCCAGCACACTGAACCTAGCACTCATTGTACCCGGCACTCATTGTACCTAGCACACGCTGTACTTAACACCCACTGAACCTAGCTTACGCTGTACCTACCACACATCATACCTGGCACCCACCTTGCCGAGCACACGCAGTACTTAGCACGCATTGAACCTAGCGCACATTGTACAGCACACAAAGTACCTAGTAAACAAAGTGCCTAGCACACACAGCACCTAGCACATACAGAACCTAGCACCCACAGCACCTAGCTCACATAGCACCTAGCTCACATAGCACCTAGCTCACACAGCACCCAGCACACACAGCACCCAGCACAAACAGTACCTAGCTCACCCAGTACCTAGCACACTCCGTACCCGGCACCCACCTTGCCGAGCACACGCAGTACCTAGCACGCATTGAACCTAGCACACATTGTACAGCACACAAAGTACCTAGTAAACAAAGTGCCTAGCACACACAGCACCTACAGAACCTAGCACACACAGAACCTAGCACCCACAGCACCTAGCTCACACAGCACCTAGCTCACACAGCACCTAGCTCACACAGCACCTAGCACATACAGCACCTAGCACACACAGCACCTAGCACACACAGTACCCAGCACACACAACACCAAGCAAAAACAATGCCCAGCATACGCAGTACCAAACAGACACAGTCCCCAGCTCAAACAGTAACTATCACACACAGTACAAAGCACATACAGTAACTAGCACACCTAGAAACCCATGCTGCATTAGAGTATTCAAATAACAAAATATAATTGTGCTACACTTTAACCCTTTGGCAGATGGATGCCTTAAAGCTATGTACAGTGACATACTGGGAGTAAACTTACAATGGAGGTTACATGAATGTTAAGGAGGGTAGTACCATAATCTACGGTAATATAGTAAACGTAAATGTTCATAGATAACTAGCATAACTAAACCTTAACTAGAGTATAGCAGTAAACTGAATGGAAGGATGCCCCTAAACATGATATCAAAGGTTGCTATATGCATGCTTGAAACTGTATAATGAGCACATCAAGCCCTGATTTTTTAAGTGAGGTCATAATCATAACCTGTGAGTGAAACAAGAGTACTAAATGAACAAAAAATTCCCACAATGTATATGCATATCAGTCTCCCTCTTGAAAACAGTCGGAGCGATAAATACGATTTTGCTTGTCTCATTCTGATAGCTCAGATCATCCTGAACAACCTTTCCCCAGCCTGTGATGTTTTAACTAACGCCAGCTTTTTGCGAGATATGGAGGCCATCTAGATCAGTTTCAGTGGCCCTTTGCACAACATGCACGGGTGAAGTCATCTCAGTATTTGTGAAAGGGCTTGTGTCACAGTATTTTTCCTCCATGGCAGGTTATAGGCTTCATGTGTGCCTTAATAGCCTGGTTTACCCGAGTTTCAGGAGCACTGCATCTCAGTCTGGGATATCCTGCTACGTGGCTAAAATGGTGCTTCCAGAGCTCATGTATGCAATGTCTCACATAAAGCAAAACAATCCACTCACTTAGGTCCAAGAATACAATGAGCTAGGAGATATTCTCAGTATCCTTAGATGAGGTCACCTGTGGTCACAAGGATCCCAAGAAACAGTCAACACTTACTCTTTAAACATTCCGGAGTGGATCCCCGAGCCCGACCCTCTGGAGTGCAGCAGCAGCAGGCCTTGTAAAGTCAGATTCAGATGCTATGATGTGTTTCCGCAGAATGTACAGTCAGGGTATGAATAGGCGACTAACACTCAGGTCTTTCCTTAACTCCTTTCAGTCTTTAATGTGTGATCTGTCTATATTTAATACCTGCTTAGATCCTGATGTGCAGTTATTTATCAGGGATGGTAGTTCTGCCTGCTTTAATCTTATTCTTTCCTGAAGATTTCAGGCTCTTTAATGAGCCAGAGACTTCCGGGGTAGGCCGAAGCCTGGGATTTTCCTGAAAATCCTCTGGAACTCCTTTCTGGGTAGATCGAAATTTGTCTCAAACTCAGCCAAATTTCAGCCAATGGTCCCTTGTAGTGAGTAAATACTGCTCCAAAGTTTTTTTTTCTGGGAATCAGCTCCTAAATCGTGCTTTTTAGGGCTAATAAATGACAGGTTTTAACTACAGCTCTGTTAAGTTGTGACTGTCTAGGCTGCTGGCTAGCTCCGCCCCCATTTTTTTTTATTTTTGATCATTTGTTTATTTTTTTTCTATAGTTCAATTTTTTTTATTAACACAGACTGCCTCTGGGCAGGCTTACCAACTAGTACACTAATATTCCAGATCTTTTGTCCTATACATTCTCACAGTAATACCTCAATCATATGGTCAAGAAAAGAAAAAAATAATAATAAAGAAAAGCAGGAAAAGGCCAAAGTGCAGCAAATCGAGTGTAAAAACAAGGTAAAGAAGCTGACAGCTTTTCCTAGAGCAGGAGCGCGCAACATGTAGTTGAATGGCTCAATTGGGTGCACTGTGATTTGACAGTGAGCCCTCGATGTGCTAGTTGAAAAAACTACAGTCCAGAAGTGGACAGCAGTGCACAAAAGGTATTTATTGTTTTAGATGAAAAACCTAATTTATGCTTACCTGATAAATTTATTTCTCTTGTAGTGTATCCAGTCCACGGATCATCCATTACTTGTGGGATATTCTCCATCCCAACAGGAAGTTGCAAGAGGATCACCCACAGCAGAGCTGCTATATAGCTCCTCCCCTCACTGCCATATCCAGTCATTCGACCGAAACAAGACGAGAAAGGAGAAACCATAGGGTGCAGTGCTGACTGTAGTTTAATTAAAATTTAGACCTGCCTTAAAAGGACAGGGCGGGCCGTGGACTGGATACACTACAAGAGAAATAAATTTATCAGGTAAGCATAAATTAGGTTTTCTCTTGTTAAGTGTATCCAGTCCACGGATCATCCATTACTTTTGGGATACCAATACCAAAGCTAAAGTACACGGATGATGGGAGGGACAAGGCAGGAACTTAAACGGAAGGAACCACTGCCTGTAGAACCTCTCTCCCAAAAACAGCCTCCGAAGAAGCAAAAGTGTCAAATTTGTAAAATTTTGAAAAGGTGTGAAACGAAGACCAAGTCGCAGCCTTGCAAATCTGTTCAACAGAGACCTCATTTTTAAAGGCCCAGATGGAAGCCACAGCTCTAGTAGAATGAGCTGTAATCCTTTCAGGGGGCTGCTGTCCAGCAGTCTCATAGGCTAAGCGTATTATGCTCCGAAGCCAAAAGGAGAGAGAGGTTGCCGAAGCTTTTTGACCTCTCCTCTGTCCAGAGAAAACGACAAACAGGGCAGATGTTTGACGAAAATTTTTAGTAGCCTGTAAGTAAAACTTCAAGGCACGGACTACGTCCAGATTATGCAAAAGACGTTCCTTCTTTGAAGAAGGATTAGGACACAATGATGGAACAACAATCTCTTGATTGATATTCCTGTTAGAAACCACCTTAGGTAAAAACCCAGGTTTGGTACGCAGAACTACCTTGTCTGAATGAAAAATCAGATAAGGAGAATCACAATGTAAGGCAGATAACTCAGAGACTCTTCGAGCCGAGGAAATAGCCATCAAAAACAAAACTTTCCAAGATAAAAGTTTAATATCAATGGAATGAAGGGGTTCAAACGGAACTCCCTGAAGAACTTTAAGAACCAAGTTTAAGCTCCATGGGGGAGCAACAGTTTTAAACACCGGCTTAATCCTAACCAAAGCCTGACAAAATGCCTGGACGTCTGGAACTTCTGCCAGACGCTTGTGCAAAAGAATAGACAGAGCAGAGATCTGTCCTTTTAAAGAACTAGCTGATAAGCCTTTGTCCAAACCCTCTTGGAGAAAGGACAATATCCTAGGAATCCTAACCTTACTCCATGAGTAACTCTTGGATTCACACCAATAAAGATATTTATGCCATATCTTATGGTAGATTTTCCTGGTGACAGGCTTCCGAGCCTGTATTAAGGTATCAATGACTGACTCGGAGAAGCCACGCCTTGATAGAATCAAGCGTTCAATCTCCATGCAGTCAGTCTCAGAGAAAGTAGATTTGGATGATTGAAAGGACATTGTATTAGAACGTCCTGCCTCAGAGGCAGAGTCCATGGTGGAAGAGATGACATGTCCACTAGGTCTGCATACCAGGTCCTGCGTGGCCACGCAGGCGCTATCAGAATCACCGATGCTCTCTCCTGTTTGATTTTGGCAATCAGTCGAGGGAGCAGAGGAAACGGTGGAAACACATAGGCCAGGTTGAAGAACCAAGGAGCTGCTAGAGCATCTATCAGCGTTGCTCCCGGGTCCCTGGACCTGGATCCGTAACAAGGAAGCTTGGCGTTCTGGCGAGACGCCATGAGATCCAGTTCTGGTTTGCCCCAACGATGGACCAGTTGAGCAAACACTTCCGGATGGAGTTCCCACTCCCCCAGATAAAAAGTCTGACGACTTAGAAAATCCGCCTCCCAGTTCTCTACGCCTGGGATGTGGATCGCTGACAGGTGGCAAGAGTGAGACTCTGCCCAGCGAATTATCTTTGAGACTTCTAACATCGCTAGGGAACTCCTGGTTCCCCCTTGATGGTTGATGTAAGCCACAGTTGTGATGTAGTCCGACTGAAATCTGATGAACCTCAGTGTTGCTAACTGAGGCCAAGCTAGAAGAGCATTGAATATTGCTCTTAACTCCAGAATATTTATTGGGAGGAGTTTCTCCTCCTGAGTCCACGATCCCTGAGCCTTCAGGGAGTTCCAGACTGCGCCCCAACCTAGAAGGCTGGCATCTGTTGTTACAATCGTCCAATCTGGCCTGCGAAAGGTCATACCCTTGGACAGATGGGCCCGAGAAAGCCACCAGAGAAGAGAATCTCTGGTCTCTTGATCCAGATTTAGTAGAGGGGACAAATCTGAGTAATCCCCATTCCACTGACTTAGCATGCATAATTGCAGCGGACTGAGATGCAGGCGCGCAAATGGCACTATGTCCATTGCCGCTTCCATTAAGCTGATTACTTCCATGCACTGAGCCACTGACGGGCGTGGAATGGAATGAAGGACACGGCAAGCATTTAGAAGTTTTGATAACCTGGACTCCGTCAGGTAAATTTTCATCTCTACAGAATCTATAAGAGTCCCTAGGAAGGAGACTCTTGTGAGTGGTGATAGAGAACTCTTTTCCACGTTCACTTTCCACCCATGCAACCTCAGAAATGCCAGAACTATCTCTGTATGAGACTTGGCAATTTAAAAGCTTGACGCCTGTATCAGGATGTCGTCTAGATACGGAGCCACCGCTATGCCTCGCGGTCTTAGAACCGCCAGAAGTGAGCCCAGAACCTTTGTAAAAATTCTCGGGGCAGTGGCCAACCCGAAGGGAAGAGCTACAAATTGGTAATGCCTGTCTAGAAAGGCAAACCTTAGGAACCGATGATGATCTTTGTGAATCGGTATGTGAAGGTAGGCATCCTTTAAGTCCACTGTGGTCATGTACTGACCCTCTTGGATCATGGGTAGGATGGTCCGAATAGTTTCCATTTTGAATGATGGAATTCTGAGGAATTTGTTCAAGATCTTTAGATCCAAGATTGGTCTGAAGGTTCCCTCTTTTTTGGGAACCACAAACAGATTTGAATAAAATCCCTGTCCTTGTTCCGTCCGCGGAACTGGATGGATCACTCCCATTACTAGGTGGTCTTGCACACAGCTTAGGAATGCCTCTTTCTTTATCTGGTTTGCTGGTAACCTTGAAAGATGAAATCTCTCTTGTGGAGGAGAAGCTTTGAAGTCCAGAAGATATCCCTGAGATATGATCTCCAACGCCCAGGGATCCTGAACATCTCTTGCCCACGCCTAGGCGAAGAGAGAAAGTCTGCCCCCCACTAGATCCGTTTCCGGATAGGGGGCCGTTCCTTCATGCTGTCTTGGGGGCAGCAGCAGGCTTTCTTGCCTGCTTGCCCTTGTTCCAGGACTGGTTAGGTTTCCAGGCCTGTCTGGAATGAGCAACAGTTCCCTCTTGTTTTGAAGCGGAGGAAGTTGATGCGGCTCCTGCCTTGAAATTTCGAAAGGCACGAAAATTAGACTGTTTGGCCTTTGATTTGGCCCTGTCCTGAGGAAGGGTATGACCCTTGCCTCCAGTAATGTCAGCAATAATTTCCTTCAAGCCAGGCCCGAATAAGGTCTGCCCCTTGAAAGGAATGTTGAGTAATTTAGACTTTGAAGTCACGTCAGCTGACCAGGATTTAAGCCATAGCACCCTACGCGCCTGGATGGCGAATCCGGAATTCTTAGCCGTTAGTTTAGTCAAATGAACAATGGCATCAGAAACAAATGAGTTAGCTAGCTTAAGCGTTCTAAGCTTGTCAATAATTTCATTCAATGGAGCTGTCTGGATGGCCTCTTCGAGGGCCTCAAACCAGAATGCTGCCGCAGCAGTGACAGGCGCAATGCATGCAAGGGGCTGTAAAATAAAACCTTGTTGAATAAACATTTTCTTAAGGTAACCCTCCAATTTTTTATCCATTGGATCTGAAAAAGCACAACTGTCCTCAACCGGGATAGTGGTACGCTTTGCTAAAGTAGAAACTGCTCCCTCCACCTTAGGGACCGTCTGCCATAAGTCCCGTGTAGTGGCGTCTATTGGAAACATTTTTCTAAATATAGGAGGTGGGGAAAAGGGCACACCGGGTCTATCCCACTCCTTGCTAATAATTTCTGTAAGCCTTTTAGGTATAGGAAAAACGTCAGTACACACCGGCACCGCATAGTATCTATCCAGCCTACACAATTTCTCTGGAATTGCAACTGTGTTACAGTCATTCAGAGCAGCTAATACCTCCCCAAGCAATACACGGAGGTTATCAAGCATAAATTTAAAATTAGAAATCTCTGAATCAGGTTTCCCCGAGTCAGAGATGTCACCCACAGACTGAAGCTCTCCGTCCTCATGTTCTGCATACTGTGACGCAGTATCAGACATGGCTCTAACAGCATTTGCGCGCTCTGTATCTCTCCTAACCCCAGAGCTATCGCGCTTGACTCTTAATTCAGGCAATCTAGATAATACCTCTGACAGGGTATTATTCATGATTGCAGCCATGTCCTGCAAGTTAATAGCTATGGGCGTCCCTGATGTAATTGGCGCCATATTAGCGTGCGTCCCCTGAGCGGGACACGTGGGGAGAGTTAGTCGGCATAACTTCCCCCTCGACAGAACCCTCTGGTGATAATTCTTTTATAGATAAAGACTGATCTTTACTGTTTAAGGTGAAATCAATACATTTAGTACACATTCTCCTATGGGGCTCCACAATGGCTTTCAAACATAATGAACAAGTAGGTTCCTCTGTGTCAGACATGTTTAAACAGACTAGCAATGAGACTAGCAAGCTTGGAAAACACTTTAAAACAAGTTTACAAGCAATATAAAAAACGTTACTGCGCCTTTAAGAAACACAAATTTTCCCAAATTTTGAAATAACAGTGAAAAAATGCAGTTACACTAACAAAATTTTTACAGTGTATGTAATAAGTTAGCAGAGCATTGCACCTACTTGCAAATGGATGATTAACCCCTTAATACCAAAAACGGAATAACAAATGACAAAAACGTTTTTTAAACAGTCACAACTGCCACAGCTCTACTGTGGCTTTTTACCTCCCTCAATACGACTTTTGAAGCCTTTTGAGCCCTCCAGAGAAGTCCTGGATCATGCAGGAAGAAGCTGGATGTCTGAGTCTGTAATTTTTGCTGTGCAAAAAAACTCCAAAATAGGCCCCTCCCACTCATATTACAACAGTGGGAAGCCTCAGGGAACTGTTTCTAGGCAAAATTCAAGCCAGCCATGTGGAAAAAACTAGGCCCCAATAAGTTTTATCACCAAACATATGTAAAAAACGATTAAACATGCCAGCAAACGTTTTAAAATACACTTTTATAAGAGTATGTATCTATGAATAAGCCTGATACCAGTCGCTATCACTGCATTTAAGGCTTTACTTACATTAATCCGGTATCAGCAGCATTTTCTAGCAAATTCCAACCCTAGAAAAATATTTTAACTGCACATACATTATTGCAGGAAAACCTGCACGCTATTCCCCCTCTGAAGTTACCTCACTCCTCAGAATATGTGAGAACAGCAAAGGATCTTAGTTACTTCTGCTAAGATCATAGAAAACGCAGGCAGATTCTTCTTCTAAATACTGCCTGAGATAAACAGTACACTCCGGTACCATTTAAAAATAACAAACTTTTGATTGAAGAAATAAACTAAGTATAAAACACCACAGTCCTCTTACGACCTCCATCTTAGTTGAGAGTTGCAAGAGAATGACTGGGTATGGCAGTGAGGTGAGGAGCTATATAGCAGCTCTGCTGTGGGTGATCCTCTTGCAACTTCCTGTTGGGAAGGAGAATATCCCACAAGTAACGGATGATCCGTGGACTGGATACACTTAACAAGAGAACTTAGGTATTTAGATTAAAAAAAAAAAAATCAAGCAAAAGGACATCCTTATGATACATAATTCTGCACATAGTGCAGAACAATGTATAATGTAAACCAACGTTTACTGCTCCTTTTAAGAGAACTGTCTGGCAAGCTGTTCTGAAGAAACTAGGAGTCCAAAAGGAATTCCAGTAGTATGTTCACTCTACACACTATGCTAAAAAAAAGAGTTTTTCACATCTTGTGGTAGATGCACCAGGTAACAAGCTTTCTAGCCTTGCCAGACCCGATCAGGTGTCGAACTGCCAGGCTTTCAATGTTAGAGTCTTGATGAAAAAAAGGAATGTGAGAAGAAGCTCTTCCCTCAGAGAAGACCACCAAGGTGGGCCAGAAGACATCTAAAAGAGGTCCTCATGCAAAATTCTGCAAGGTCAGGCTCAAGCATCCAGAATCACTGAAGTCCTTGATTGATTCTGGCTATCACCCTGCATAGCAATAAAACTGGAGGAAAGATGTAAAGAGCCACTAGGGTATTAACCAAATCCTCTTGAGGATCCTAAAACCTGGCACAATAGCAAAGAAGCTTGGGATTCAAGCAAGAGCCATGTGATTTCTCTCTGGATACCTTAATGTCTCACAATCTGGTAGAATATCTCCTGAGTGAGAGACCACTTTCCTGGGTGGAGGAACTGACGACTCTCAGTTGTTGACCAGGATGAGTATAGACAAAATCAGGCCCATCTGATAATGTGAGGCACCTTCTTTAATCACCAGTGGCGTATGCCACAGATGTAACATTGTCCAATTTAAATCAAATTAACGGTTCCTGCTGGAGGCTGGGCCAACTCTTTAGAGCCCTAAAGACTGCACAGTGATCCTGAATATTGATAGGCAAATTCACCTCCATAGGATACCAACCCCTGAGACCCAGAGAAAGCCCCCCAACCCTGTAGGCTAACATCTGTCATGATCACCATCCAGACAGACCAAATAATTGGACAACTGGTGAGTCTGTCACCATCATGTCTTGTCTTCTGATCCAGAACGGTATTTCCAGACAGTTCCTCATAATCCACTTTCCACTGCCACAGAAGGGACAGCTGCAAAGGTCTCAGATGAAACCTGGCAAAAGGCACTGAGACAGCCACTCAGACCAATAACTTCCATGCATAGCACAAAAGTAGAAAGAGTACTGTACTTAAAGATGAGTGCACTAATTTTGCACCTTGATCCAGCACTTATCTGCCAGAGACAGTGTCATGCAAACCAAGTCTATGATTTATCCTAGAAAGGAGACTCAAATTTTAGGAACAATGGAGATCTTTGACAAACTTATTTACTATCTGTAAGAGCAGATCTGGTGGGAACATATAAGAATATGTTTATAGAGATTTTAGGTCCAGAAGAAGATGAAAAGTAGTCTCCTTCATTAGAACTAAAAAGAAGGAACACAACTCCTGGCCTTGTTCTGTTATAGGAACTGGTGACATCCATTAATGTGGACTTATTATTATGATTTATTTGTATAGCGCCGCCAAATTACGTAGCGCTGGGTACATAATAGGGGTATACAATGTCAAGGTTTTGTGATAAATACAAAACATAATAAAACTAAACAAATCTAGTACAGGAGGAAGAGGGCCCTGCTCCGGAGAGCTCACAGTCTACAGGTTTAGGGTGCAGAGACATAAGGTTGGGGTAGCTTTTCACATTGGTTGTAGTTGCAGCAGTTCATGTATTAGTTTGGTTAGGATGAGAGATGGAGGAGAGATGGTAAGTCTCTTTGAAAAGGTGGGTTTTCAAGGAGCGTCTGAAGCTATACAAGGTAGGAGACAGTCTTATGGAGCGGGGTAGAGAGTTCCAGATGACAGGAGCAGCATGTGAGTAGTCTTGGAGACAGGAGTGGGACGTAGACAAAACAGGCATGGAGAGACGCAGGTCAGAGGTTGATAGAAGAGGACGGGATGGGGAATATTTCACAATGAGAGAGGAAATATAGTTGGAAGTTAGACTGTTGAGTCTGGCAGAGTGGAGAAGCTGATGTAGGTCATCGACTTAGGTGGATGAGTCTAGCAGAAGCATTCATAATAGATTGGAGGGAGGAGAGGCGGTGTTTTGGAAGGCAACTTAAAACTAGTTTGCAATAATCAATGCGTGACAAAATGAGGGAATTAATTAGTATTTTTGTTGTTTTTTTTTTAGTAAGGAAGGGACGAATTCTGGAAATGTTGCATAGGTGTGAACGGCAGGATTTGGTAAGTGCTTGTATATGTGGGTTAAATGTGAGTTCTGAGTCAAGTGTGACCCCAAGACAGCGGAACTGGGGTGAGGTGTTGAGAATAGAGTCTCCAAAAATCAGAGAAATGTCAGGTGTTGGATGTCTCGAAGAGGGGGAAATAAGAAGCAGCTCAGTTTTGGACAGATTGAGTTGGAGGTAGTGTAAAGACAAAGATAGATTTGGGTATCATCAGCATATAAGTGGTACTGGAATCCAAAGGAGGCTATAAGTTTTCCAAGGGAGGATTTGTAGAGAGAGAAAACAAATTATGCTTACCTGATAATTTCCTTTTCTTCAGACGGAAAGAGTCCACAGCTGCATTCATTACTTTTGGGAATTCAGAGCCTGGCCACCAGGAGGAGGCAAAGACACCCCAGCCAAAGGCTTAAATACCTCTCCCACTTCCCCCATCCCCCAGTCATTCTGCAGAGGAACAAGGAACAGTAGAAAAAGCATAGGTTGAAAAGGTGCCAGAAGGACAAAAATAACCGACGCCCCCCAGAAAAAAATCACAGGCGGGGAGCTGTGGACTCTTTCCGTCTGAAGAAAAGGAAATGATCAGGTAAGCATAATTTATGTTATTCTTCATAACTGGAAAGAGTCCACAGCTGCATTCATTACTTTTGGGAAAACAATACCCAAGCTATAGAGGACACTGAATGCAAAAATGGGAGGGTACAAAAGCAGCCCATTCTGAGGACACCAGGCCTAAAACCCCTACTCCAGAAACTCTGAAGCCGAGAAAAAGCCGAGAAAAAAAAACTTTGAAAAAAAAGGAAAAGGCCCAAGGACACTGACCCGCAGATAGTCCATAAACCTTGCTAGAGACTGCAGGAACTAGACTCCACTGAGCCAACAGCCCCCAAGAGACCCGTCACCCGACAGACGGTCTCCAAACAACAAATCCCTCTTGTTAGAGGAAAGGATCAACAGCCGTATTCTCCAAAAAAGAGAAAAAAAACACGGAAAAGACATCCATCAAGGATTCCAGAGAACCCAATAGGACACAAACAACCCCATAAATAGTAGGGATGCACCAAAATGAAAATTCTGGACCGAAACCGATACCGAAAATTCAGGATGCCCCTGGCCGAAAACCGAAACAAAACAATTTTTTTTTCTTTTTTAACTACAGTGTGTGTGTGTGTGTGTGTAGCTGAGAGAGCTTGTAGGCGGGAAAGCTCCAACAAATAGGCGTGATCTGCAGTGAAACTGGTGGAGCTCTACAAGGGAGAGCGTGGTTATAGCCAGACAACAATACGAGGTGGACATGTGTTTTGTTATTGTGTGTAGTTACCCATGCGATGGGCGTGGCTGCACCTGATCGCCTCTCATTGTATCTCCGCCTAGTTCCTGGTTTGGGTCTCACACTGACACATCAGATTATATGTCCGGAGCCCGCAATGGAGGCTGCCTGTCACCTATCACCAGGACCACCGGACTTGGCTACAATCTTACGTGCAAGGTCGTTATAGAAAATTACTGTGCTTTTTTGTATATACTGTCTGGTGGGTGCTAATTTGTACCAACTGTGTGCGAACTTGGGGCTTATGCATATATTGTGTGCACGCATATTTGCTTCAGGCGAATAGAATGTCTACGCACAAGAGCACTGTATGAGCACTGTATATAAGGCTTATACATATTCACTGTGTGTGCTTAGGGCTGTGTCTGATAATATAAAGTGTTTATAAACATGTTACATATCCTCCTTTGAATTCTGTATTCAGAACTTTGGTTTCCTTCTTTAAAAAAAAAAAAGGACACTGCTGGTTTCAAATATCATTATGTCACGGTACTTATGTGTGTGCTCTGTGTACCATGCCAGTGCTCTGCTGCTCACCTTATGCTAAGTATAGACATGTAACTCAATAGAACAAGGGAGGGCCTGTGCATTTTTAGCCATTTTGGTCCTCTTTGGGTCGAAATTGGAATTGCACATTTTCAGCGGCCCAAATTTTGGTGCATCACTAGTATTATTCTTTATTTAGTTCTGTGTAACAGAATCAGATTTAACCGTTTTTTTTTGTTGTTTTTTTTTACCAATTATCAAAATTAAGTATAGTCCTAGAAAACTATTATTATATGCAAAACAGTAAGTCAAGTAATGAACTCAAACAGGAGCTCTAGGCTGGCATCAAATTTGAACTATGCTACACAATAATGTTACCCTAGACTGCTCAAAATCCACGGGATCAAGACCCAGAGAAGGAAGAAAATTTCCCAAACAAAGTGCATCTGCACCCTAGAAGGTAACTGAAGACAAGAACTCCAGAAACCATGAAACCTTGTGCAGCAACTCAGATAGGGAACCCCTGACAGCAACCATCTGGAGAGTAAGAACACTGCACACTGCTGTCATCCGAAGATGAATGTAGAAATACAATATATGTAAGCAAGTGGAAGCATATGAAGTTAGATTCAAATCCTAACTAACAGCTTGCTGGGCATCCAGCTAACCAGCGGACGCCGCCAGTCTTTTCCAAAAATCCTAAACGTGGAAAAGAAGCAGAGCCCCTTAAATGGGCATCCAGCGATAGCAGCTGGATTCGAACCATCAACCTTCGAGTTTTAAAGCCGCAGAGATAACCATCAGGCTAGACTGGACTGCCAAGGAAGGCTCATCAAACCTTGATGACTCAAGGACGAATATGCAGAGCAACAGATTTCAAATCTTGCTCCAACACCTGACTAGCCCAAGCGACAGGCATGTCTGATATACAGGGGAAACCAAACATCCCAACTCCAAGCCCCCAGGGGTTATCTTGGATGACGTCACTTAAAGGTACCTTCATTCAGTAAGAAGACTCCAGATGAAGATGATGCTTCGCGTCGGATGTCTTGAAGATGGAGCTTCTCCGCGTCAGATGGATGAAGATAGAAGGTGCCGTCTGTATAAAGACTTCTGCCCGTTTGGAGGACCACTTCTGCCGGTTTGGATGAAGACTTCTCCCGACTTTGTTGAGGACTTCTGCCCGCTTGGATGAGGATGGATGTCCGGTCTTCGAAAACTGTAAATGTTAGTGTTAGGTTTTTTTAAGGGTTTATTGGGTGGGTTTTATTTTTAGATTAGGGATTTGGCACCGTAAAAGAGCTAAATGCCCTTTTAAGGGCAATGCCCATCCAAATGCCCTTTTCAGGGCAATGGTTAGCTTAGGTTTATTTAGCGTTGTTTGTATTTTTTTTTACAGGTAAAAGAGCTGATTTCTTTGGGGCAATGTCCCGCAAAAGGCCCTTTTAAGGGCCATTGGTAGTTTAGTGTAGGCTAGGTTTTTTTTTCATTTTGGGGGGCTTTTTTATTTTGATAGGGCTATTAGATTAGGAGTAATTCGTTTTTATTTTTGATAATTTTGTTTTTGATTTTGTGAAATTTAGTGTTTATTTTTTTTGTAATTTAGATAATTGTATATTATTCATTTAAATTTATTTTATTGTAATGTTAGGTTTTAGAGTAAGACAGGTTAGGTTTTATTTTACAAAAAGAGAGGGGGAGAGAGAAAATAAGAGAGGGAAAGAGAGAGAGCAATAGAGAAGGAGAAGAGAGCAAAAGAGAGGGGGGAGAGAGAGCAATAGAGAGGGGAAGAGAGAGCAAAAGAGAGGGGAAAGAGCAAAAGAGAGGGGGTGAGAGAGCAAAAGAGAGGGGAAAGAGCAAAATAGAGGGAAAGGAGCAAAATAGAGGGGGGAGAGAAAGCAAAAGAGAGGGGAAAGAGCAAAATAGAGGGAAGAAATAAAAAAAAGAGAGGGGGGAGAGAGATCAATAGATAGGGGGAGATAGATCAATAGATAGGGGGGAGAGAGAGCAATAGAGAGGGGGAGAGAGCGAGCAAAAGAGAGGGAGCAAAAGAGAGGGGGGGAGAGACAGAGCAAAAGAGAGGGGGGAGAGAGAGAGAGCAAAAGAGAGGGATGGAGAGAAAGAGCAAAAGAGAGGGATGGAGATAGAGAGCGCAAAAGAGAGGGAGAGAGAGCGCAAAAGAGAGGGAGAGAGAGCGCAAAAGAGAGGGGGAGAGCACAAAAAAGAGGGGGGGGGGAGAGAGCACAAAAGGGAGGGGGAGAGAGAGAGCACAAAAGGGAGGGGGAGAGAGAGAGCACAAAAGAGAGGGGAATGAGAGTGCAAAAGAGGGGCAGAGAGAGAGAGGGGCAGAGAGAGAGAGAGAGCACAAAAGAGAGGGGGAGAGAGAGCACAAAAGAGAGGGGGAGAAAGAGCACACAAAAGAGGGGGGAGAGAGAGAGTGCAAAAGAGAGAAAGAACACAAAAGAGGGGGAGAGAGCAAAATAAGAGGGGGAGAGAGAGCAAAAGAGAGGGGGGGGGGAAAGAGCTAAAGAGAGGGGAAAGAGCAAAAGAGAGGGGAAAGAGCAACATAGAGGGAAAAGAGCAAAAGAGAGGGGGGTGAGAGAGCAAAAGAGAGGGGAAAGAACAAAATAGAGGGAAGAGAGAGAAAAAGAGAGGGGGAGAGAGAGCGAGAGGGGGAGAGAGAGCAAGAGGGGGAGAAAGAGCAAGAGGGGGAGAAAGAGCAAGTGGGGGAGAAAGAGCAAGAGGGGGAGAAAGAGCAAGAGAGAGGGGGAGAGAAAGAAAAAGAGAGGTGGAGAGAGAGAAAAAGAGAGGGGGAGAGAGAGAAAAAGAGAGGGGGGGAGAGAGAGCACAAAAGGGAGGGGAGAGAGACAGAGCAAAAGAGAGGGGGGAGACAGAGCAAAAACAGAATTTATGCTTAACTGATAAATTACTTTCTCCAACGGTGTCATCCTTACTTGTGGGAATATCTCTTCCCCAACAGGAAATGGCAAAGAGTCCCAGCAAAGCTGGCCATATAGTCCCTCCTAGGCTCCGCCCACCCCAGTCATTCGACCGACGGACAGGAGGAAAATTATAGGAGAAACCATATGGTACCGTGGTGACTGTAGTTAGAGAAAATAATTCATCAGACCTGATTAAAAAACCAGGGCGGGCCGTGGACCGGACACACCGTTGGAGAAAGTAATTTATCAGGTAAGCATAAATTCTGTTTTCTCCAACATTGGTGTGTCCGGTCCACGGCGTCATCCTTACTTGTGGGAACCAATACCAAAGCTTTAGGACACGGATGAAGGGAGGGAGCAAATCAGGTTACCTAAACGGAAGGCACCACGGCTTGCAAAACCTTTCTCCCAAAAATAGCCTCCGAAGAAGCAAAAGTATCA
The DNA here is from genome assembly GCF_027579735.1 of Bombina bombina. Classification (NCBI taxonomy): domain Eukaryota; kingdom Metazoa; phylum Chordata; class Amphibia; order Anura; family Bombinatoridae; genus Bombina; species Bombina bombina. The sequence goes on along the minus strand of NC_069499.1, from coordinate 289,828,215 downwards.
AATTTGTAAAATTTGGCAAAGGTGTGCAGTGAAGACCAAGTCGCTGCCTTACATATCTGATCAACAGAAGCCTCGTTCTTGAAGGCCCATGTGGAAGCCACAGCCCTAGTGGAGTGAGCTGTGATTCTTTCAGGAGGCTGCCGTCCGGCGGTCTCGTAAGCCAATCGGATGATGCTTTTAAGCCAAAAGGAAAGAGAGGTAGAAGTCGCTTTTTGACCTCTCCTTTTACCAGAATAAACGACAAACAGAGAAGATGTTTGTCTGAAATCTTTTGTAGCTTCTAAGTAGAACTTTAGAGCACGGACTACATCTAAGTTGTGTAGCAAACGTTCCTTCTTTGAAACTGGTTTCGGACACTAAGAAGGTACAACTATCTCCTGGTTAATATTCTTGTTGGAAACAACCTTTGGAAGAAAACCAGGCTTAGTACGCAAAACAACCTTATCTGAATGGAACACCAGATAGGGAGGAGTACACTGCAGAGCAGATAACTCTGAAACTCTTCTAGCAGAAGAAATAGCAACCAAAAACAAAACTTTCCAAGATAATAACTTAATATCTATGGAATGTAGAGGTTCAAACGGAACCCCTTGAAGAACAGAAAGAACTAGATTTAGACTCCAGGGAGGAGTCAAAGGTCTGTAAACAGGCTTGATCCTGACCAGAGCCTGAACAAATGCTTGAACATCTGGCACAGCTGACAGTCGTTTGTGTAGTAAGACAGATAAAGCAGAAATCTGTCCCTTTAGAGAACTCGCAGATAATCCTTTATCCAAACCTTCCTGCAGAAAGGAAAGAATCTTAGGAATTTTTATCTTATTCCATGGGAATCCCTTGGATTCACACCAACAGATATATCTTTTCCATATTTTATGGTAAATCTTTCTAGTTACCGGTTTTC